>NC_092771.1:5816072-6046072 GCF_047496795.1 Chiloscyllium punctatum
CCGCTGTACTTTGAAGAATTCTCAGAAAGCACCTGCCAGCAAGAGAGATACTTTGCATTAAAAAGTGAAAACAACACAGTGAGGACTTTAGTAACTACTGGTAAAATCATTGACTGGACATGATCTATCTACAACCCTCAAATACCAACTCTATTATTGTAGCAATTGGTGGCATCCAACTCAGAACCATGGGGCAAACTTCCCTTCATATTGAAAAACAAATGCAACCCAAAGAGAATTTACACAACAGGAGAATAGGTCACCACAAGTGAACTGGTCATACTCTCTGTCAGCAATCCATTATAAAAATAACCCAATAATCTGAGAACCAACTGCTTTGTGCATTTACAGAAATGTGTGCCCATTAATTCACGGTTAATCAAGCTCTTTTATTTGCAACTTTAAGATGGAGCACAGAAAACGCTTTATCTGAATCACTTGACAGTAGGAACTCAGCCTGTCACCTCAACCCAGGCAATTCTGAATTAGGCTCACAGTGTTGTGGTTCTGTTCGCCGAGCTGGGAATTTGTGTTACAAACATTTCGTTCCCTGTCTAGATGACATCCTCAGAGCTTGGGAGCCTCCTGTGAAGCGCTTCTGTGATGTTTCCTCCGGCATTTATATTGGTTTGTCTCTGCCGCTTCCGGTTGTCAGTTCCAGCTGTCCGCTGCAGTGGTCGGTATATTGGGTCCAGGTCGATATGTTTGTTGATAGAATCTGTGGATGAGTGCCATGCCTCTAGGAATTCCCTGGCTGTTCTCTGTTTGGCTTGTCCTATAATAGTAGTGTTGTCCCACTTGAATTCATGTTGCTTGTCATCTGCGTGTGTGGCTACTAAGGATAGCTGGTCGTGGCATTTCGTGGCTAGTTGGTGTTCATGAATGCGGATCGTTAACTGTCTTCCTGTTTGTCCGATGTAGTGTTCTGTGCAGTCCTTGCATGGGATTTTGTACACGACATTAGTTTTGCTTATGCTGGGTATCGGGTCCTTCGTTCTGGTGAGTTGTTGTCTGAGAGTGGCTGTTGGTTTGTGTGCTGTTATGAGTCCTAGTGGTCGCAGTAGTCTGGCTGTCAGTTCAGAAATGCTCCTGATGTATGGTAGTGTGGCTAGTCCTTTGGGTTGTGGCATATCCTCGTTTTGTTGTCTCTCCCTTAGGCATCTGTTGATGAAATTGCGCGGGTATCCGTTTTTGGCGAATACATTGTATAGGTGTTCCTCTTCCTCTTTTTGCAGTTCTGGTGTACTGCAGTGTGTTGTGGCCCTTTTGGATAGTGTCTTGATGCAACTTTTGTGTGTGTTGGGGTGGTTGCTTTCATAGTTCAGGACTTGGTCTGTGTGTGTGGCTTTCCTGTAAACCTTTGTGGTGAATTCTCCGTTCGGTGTTCTCTGTACCATCACGTCTAGGAATGGGAGTTGGTTGTCCTTTTCTTCCTCTCTCGTGAATCGGATTCCTGTGAGTGTGGCGTTGATGATCCGGTGTGTGTTCTCTATTTCAGTGTTTTTAATGATTACAAAGGTGTCATCCACATATCTGACCCAGAGTTTGGGTTGAATTTGCAGAAGCAGTAATGCAAAGGTTAGAACAAACAGTCTTACCGCAAATTCAGCCCAAACTCTGGGTCAGATATGTGGATGACACCTTTGTAATCATTAAAAACACTGAAATAGAGAACACACACCGGATCATCAACGCCACACTCACAGGAATCCAATTCACGAGAGAGGAAGAAAAGGACAACCAACTCCCATTCCTAGACGTGATGGTACAGAGAACACCGAACGGAGAATTCACCACAAAGGTTTACAGGAAAGCCACACACACAGACCAAGTCCTGAATCTACGAAAGCAACCACCCCAACACACACAAACGAAGATGCATCAAGACACTATTCAAAAGGGCCACAACACACTGCAGTACACCAGAACTGCAAAAAGAGGAAGAGGAACACCTATACAATGTATTCGCCAAAAACGGATACCCGCGCAATTTCATCAACAGATGCCTAAGGGAGAGACAACAAAACGAGGATATGCCACAACCCAAAGGACTAGCCACACTACCATACATCAGGAGCATTTCTGAACTGACAGCCAGACTACTGCGACCACTAGGACTCATAACAGCACACAAACCAACAGCCACTCTCAGACAACAACTCACCAGAACGAAGGACCCGATACCCAGCATAAGCAAAACCAATGTAGTGTACAAAATCCCATGCAAGGACTGCACAGAACACTACATAGGGCAAACAGGAAGACAGCTAACGATCTGCATCCATGAGCACCAACTAGCCACGAAACGCCACGACCAGCTATCCTTAGTAGCCACACACGCAGATGACAAGCAACATGAATTCAAGTGGGACAACACTACTATTATAGGACAAGCCAAACAGAGAACAGCCAGGGAATTCCTAGAGGCATGGCACTCATCCACAGATTCTATCAACAAACATATTGACCTGGACCCAATATACCGACCACTGCAGCGGACAGCTGGAAGAGTTTGGGTTGAATTTGCAGAAGCAGTAATGCAAAGGTTAGAACAAACAGTCTTACCGCAGGAAAGATCACAGAAGCGCTTCACAGGAGGCTCCCAAGCACTGAGGATGTCACCTAGACAGGGGACGAAACGTTTGCAACACAAATTCCCAGCTCGGCGAACAGAACCACAACAAGCACCCGAGCTACAAATCTTCTCCCAAACTTTGATTAGGCTCACAGTAAATGCACTACACCTTGGACTAGAAACAAATGACTATTTTAACCAGTGAAGACTTTCATCCCCTGCATTCATCACTTAACCTGAAATAATGTTTGTGGTTAACATTTTTCCTGCATGAACTGGGTATCTCTATAAAATGGTGCCTGTCATTGACCGGGAATGGATAGTACAATAGGGCTCAAGTGACAATTAAGCACACAGAAATTGGAGAAGCTGGGATTGTTTCCCTTGGTGCGGACGGATAATTGTGGATGAGCACCAAATGTGAACACTTTGTGATGTGCTGAATATCAATTCCCCATTAGTTACCTCCATTGAGCCCATCTTCCTGGTCTTTGTCAGGGCAGTCTTCCGGTGACTCTGGAAAGGCTCTGCTGGCTGAGGCAAGGCTGGAAGAAACCCATCTGCATCATCACTTCCCCGATTCTCTGAAAGATCCTCCATACTGCCCTGATCAGTTTTTGATCCACCTTCATTCTAAGGAAGAAATAAACAGCATTACAATAAACTTTCTCTTGCTTTCTTTCTCCTTTTCCTTTTCCTTTTCTCTTTTTGCAGGACAGCTGTTAAGGATATGCCACCTCAAAAAACAGTTTAACTGTCATGAGGATACCACATTGATTTTAAGTAATTTCTTTTTAATTGGAAGAAATACATGGAGTAGAATTTGCAAACATGGGGGTGGGATCCTTTGGGTAATTCTTTCAAACAGTCATGACAAGCTCGATAGGTTTCCTTGTGTGTCACCTCCGGTGGGGTGCCACCACCAGACACATATTCCTCTCCCCTCCTTTGTCAGCCTTCAGAAAGGACTGTTCCCCTTCAGAACACCTTGGTCCACTCCGTCTTCACTTAAAAAAAAACCCATAGCCCCACAGCATCTTCCCCTACAACCACAGGTGATGTAACACCTACCTGTTTACTTCCTCCCTCCTCAGTATATGAGGGTCCAAACATACCTTCCAGGTGAAGGAGCACTTTAACTGCACTTCACTCAATCTAGTCTACTGCATTCGCTGCTCACAATGTGGTCTCCTCTACATTGGTGAAACAAAGAAAAAACTGGGTGACAGCTTCGCAGAACACTACGTTCTGCCCGTGTAAAAGACCAAGCTTCCAGTTGCCTGCCACTTCAACACGGCACTCTTGTTCCCTGGCCAACATTTGTCTCAGGTTTGCTGCAGTGCTCTAGTGAAGCTCAGCGCAAGCTGGAAGCACAGCACCTCATTTTCCACTTGGAACTCTATAGCCTTCTGGACTCAATATTGAGTTCAATGATTTTAGGGCTTGAGGTGCCTTCCCCTATTTCCTTACCCCAACCCCACTTACCAGACGTTCTTATCACATGGTCTGCTATTACACACAACCCATTGCTAGCCATAAACAGTCCTCATCAGCAGCTATTCACTCTCTCAGGCTGACTGTCATATAGAGAGGAAACTCGATTAACCAAACAACACGGGCAGGGAGTATTTTGTTCGGACAATACAGTTTACCCAAGCATCGGGAAATTGGAGAAGTTGGGATTGTTTCCCTTGGTGCGGACGGATAATTGTGGATGAGCACCAAATGTGAACACTTTGTGATGTGCTGAATATCAACTCCCCATTAGTTACCACCATTGAGCCTATCTTCCTGGTCTTTGTCAGGGCAGATCTTGTTCGGATAATCAGAAGTTCAGATAAGCGATGATTGAATAATAGAGCTTAAAAATGTGTTGCTGGAAAAGCGCAGCAGGTCAGGCAGCATCCAAGGAGAAGGAGAATCGATGTTTCGGGCATAAGCCCTTCTTCAGGAATGAGGAGGGTGTGCCAAGCAGGCTAAGATAAAAGGTAGGGAGGAGGGACTTGGGGGAGGGGCGTTGGAAATGCAATAGGTGGAAGGAGGTTAAGGTGAGGGTGATAGGCCGGAGAGGGGGTGGGGGTGGAGAGATCGGGAAGAAGATTGCAGGTCAAGACGGCGGTGCTGAGTCTGAGCGTTGGGACTGAGATAAGGTGGGGGGAGGGAAATAAGGAAGCTGGAGAAATCTGCATTCATCCCTTGTGGCTGGAGGGTTCCTAGGCAGAAGATGAGTCGCTCTTCCTCCAGGCGTCGTGTTGCCATGGTCCGGCGATGGAGGAGGCCAAGGACCTGCATGTCCTTGGTGGAATGGGAGGGGGAGTTAAAGAGTTAAGGCACGGGGTGGTTGGTGCCGGTGTCCCAGAGGTGTTCTTTGAAATGTTCTGCAAGTAGACGGCCTGTCTCCCAAATGTATAGGAGGCCACATTGAGTGCAGCGGATGCAGTAAATGATGTGTGTGGAGGTGCAGGTGAATTTCTGATGGACATTGAAGGATCCCTTGGGGCCTTGGAGGGAAGTGAGGGGGGGGAGGTGTGGGCGCAAGTTTTGCATTTTTTGCAGTTGCAGGGGAAGGTGCCGGGAGTGGAGGTTGGGTTGGTGGGGGGTGTGGATCTGACAAGGGAGTCGCAGAGGGAGTGGTCTTTCCGGAACGCTGATAGGGGTGGGGAGGGAAATATATCCTTGGTGGTGGCGGAAATGACGAAGGATGATCCGATGTATCTGGAGGTTGGTGGGGTGGTAGGTGAGGACTAGTGGGGTTCTGTCCTGGTGGCGATTAGAGGGGTGGAGAGCATCGTCAACCACGTCTGAGGGGAAGTTGCGGTCTTTGAAGAAGGAGGCCATCTGGGTTGTTCGGTATTGGAATTGGTCCTCCTGGGAGCAGATGCGGTAAAGGCGAAGGAATTGGGAATATGGGATGGCGTTTTTACAGGGGGCAGGGTGAGAAGAGGTGTAATCTAGGTAGCTGTGGGAGTCAGTCGGTTTATAGTATACTTCCGTGTTGAGTCAGTCGTCCGAGATAGAGATGGAGAGGTCTAGGCAGTGGAGGGAGGAGGCTGAGACGGTCCAGGTAAATTTGAGGTCGGGGTGGAAGGTGTTAGTAAAGTGGATGAACTGTTCAACCTCCTCGTGGGAGCACGAGGCAGCGCCGATACAGTCATCAATGTAGCGGAGGAAAAGGTGGGGGGTGGTGCCAGTGTAGCTGCGGAAGATGGACTGTTCCACATATCCTATGAAGAGGCAGGCATAGCTGGGGCCCATGTGGGTGCCCATGGCTACTCCTTTGGTTTGGAGGAAGCGGGAGGATTGGAAAGAGAAGTTGTTAAGAGTGAGGACCAGTTCAGTCTGTCGAAGGAGAGTATCAGTGGAAGGATACTGGTTGGTACGGCGGGAAAGGAAAAAGCAGAGGGCTTCGAGGCCTTCGTGATGGGGGATGGAGGTGTACAGGGACTGGATGTCCATGGTGAAGATAAGGCGTTGGGGGCTGGGGAAGCGAAAATCATGGAGGAGTTGGAGGGCGTGAGTGGTGTCCCGAACGTAGGTGGGGAGTTCTCGGACTAAGGGGGACAGGACCGTGTCAAGGTATGCAGAAATGAGTTCGGTGGGGCAGGAGCAGGTTGAGACAATGCGTCGGCCGGGGCAGTCAGGTTTGTGGATTTTGGGCAGGAGGTAGAAAAGGGCGGTGCGGGGGTTGTGGGACTATGAGGTTGGAGGCGGTGGATGGGAGATCCCCTGAGGTGATGAGGTTATGGATGGTCTGGGAGATGACGGTTTGGTGGTGGGAGGTGGGGTCATGGTCAAGGGAGCAGTAGGAGGAGGTGTCCGCGAGCTGGCGTTTAGCCTCAGCAATATAGAGGTCGGTGCACCAAACTACCACCACGCCTCCCTTGTCTGCCGGTTTGATGGTGCCACTCCAACCTCTCACTCTCGGAACATGTGGCCCTCCACTCCAACCCCAACCCCAACCTCACTCTGTCAAAACAAAACTTTGTGAGCTGATCCCTGGAGGAAACTGTGACTACCATTAACCAGACAGATAGCAACAAGATTATGGAATTCCACCTCAGGCCTTGAAACATAGCCTACATTCCAAGCTGTGTAAATTTTTCGTGGCTTGCTGGGAAGAGGGCTGAATCCCACAAGATCTTTGCCATGTCGTTATCATCACCTTGTCCAAACACAAAAGGAGAAAAGGCAGACAGCTACAACCACTGTGGGAGCTCCTCCCTTTCTATTGCTGGGAAGATCCTGCCTTGGACAACTCCAGAACAGGTTTGTTCCAACAATTGCACAGAACCAGTGTAGACTCACAGCAAAGAGGCACTCCAGAGACGTGCGAGAAGAAAAGTGATAGGAGAAAAAAAAAGCTCTTGTGTGGCACTTTCATAAACCTCACTGAGAAATTAGATCCTGAGGGGAGATGGAATTTCGAAAAATCTTGAAAAAATATGGATGCCCACCCAGGTTTTTTCATGAAAACCAGCACTGACAAGTTGAGCACAGCAATCAGCTATTGAGTTCCTTCCAAATCTCTAATGATAGGAAGCAGGGAAGTGTACTACCCCAACATTATTCCCCCTCATGTTCAGGAATGACTGTGCTGCAGGCAATGGAATATCTTGAGGAAGAGGTTTAAGTATGGTCCAGACTGTGAAGCCGTTTTTTTCAATCACAGGCATTTTCAGGTTCACACACAGAGACAGGAAAAAGCCATCCCTGCATTTTTCACTAATGACTGCATTCTCCTCACCCACAAGTCAGATCTGTAAAGCACAACAGCACGTTGTTGCTCCGAGACAGCACAACTCCTCAGACTAAAAATCAATGTAAAGAAAACGGAAGTCCTGAGTCAGCCTGCATGACTAGAGGAATATGGACCATCAAGTACAGTCATTGAGGGAACTGAGCTGGAAACAGTGAAGCAATTTACCCATTTGGGGAACATCTTGTTTGACGCACCAAGGAAATGGCCAACAGGAAATGGCCAACAGGCTTTCAGACGCAAAAACTGCACTTGGCAGACTCCACAATCCAGTATGGAGCAATGAGAGCCTCACAGAGCACACAGCAAACCAGAAGTGTACAAAGCCAAGGTGGAGTGAAAGCTCATAAATATAATAGATTCTGTTAAATTCCAAACTCTAATTGAATAAAATAGAAGTCTCAAAATCATAGGGAGTGGCTTCTGTACAGCAAAGAACCAAGAGAATTCTTCTGAGAGAGAAGATGCTTATTAACTCCCTGTGCACCTGGACAGAATCAAAACATGCACCAAGTTAAATCTCGGGGCAAATTTACTTCCTACGACAAGCAACAAACACAAACTAGAGACAGTCAGATCTGTGATTGTACGGCACCTTTCAAGCGCTTTACTGCCAATGGAACACTTTAAAAGTGGTCACTGATATAATGCAAGAAACATGGCAGCAAATTTACACAGGACAAGCTCCAACAAACAATCAGATAAACTGCATAGGTGGTGATAGTTGAGGGCTAAGTATTTGTCAGAACACTGGGTGGAATTTCCCTGTTCCTTTCAAATAATACCTTGGCTCATTTAAGTCCGCCTGAAAACACAGATGGAACCTCACTTCAGTTGAAACTCTAGAGACACTGAAAGAAGCATACCATCAGTACTGCACTCAACCCTCAGCGTGGGCTATTATACTCAAGTCTCTGGTGGAGAATTGGAACCAAGAACTCTATGATCAAGACACAGAAGCACAGTCCACTGTTCTGCGGCTGACAGTAGATTATTTTCAGAGGACAATACAAATACCTAAAATGTTAATTCCAAAATTAGAGAGCTTAAGTTTACGGTGAGAGGGGAAACATTTAAAAAGGGACACCTGAGGGGCAACTTTTTCATGTAGAGGGTGGTGCATGTATGGAATAAGCTGTCAGAGGAAGTGGTGGAAGCTAGTACATTTAAAAAGACCTCTGGATGGGTATATGAACAGGAAGGAATATGAGCCAAATAGGACTAGATTTATTTAGGATATCTGGTCAGTATGGACTGATTGGACCAAAGGATCTAATTTCCATGCTGTACAGCTCTAGGACTCCAAGTTCATAACTATATTTGAAAGAGATGCAGCTGTATGCGTGAACCAACAGGATATTGCGGCAAATAAGATATTTTGCAGTTAATAAAAAGGAAAATGCAAAAAAGTGATCAGCTATGTCGAACACTGGAAGATTTCCTAAGGGACTCCAATTAGATTTACCTCAGCTGATGCAGGCCGAAACCCAGACCCTGTGGGGGCATTTTCATCCTCATCACAGCCTTTAGCACCAGGGCTGAAATGAAGTTCCACATGGAACCTTTCTTCTGAAGAAGGATCCTATTAAAAAAAACACAAAACATGCCAAAATTACAAAAACACTAATCATCATTACGACCAAGTTGTTAAAAAACAAACACAATTCTGGACTTTGTAAGCCAGAGTACAATCAATTCTCTGTAACATTTTATAAAAACTGTGGAAAATTTTCCCAAATTCCCTAATTCAGGGACCCAAACTTCAGGATTCCATAGTAGCCCAAGACTCTAATTCACACCTTATATTACTGCCTTTTATGAGTCAGTCCTTTGGATCAAAGGAGATGACACAATTTGATGACTAAATGACCTTTCATAGGTAGGTCAGACTAGAAACATTGAAGGTAGCAAGCAATCATTTTAAAAATGAACCTGACAGCTGATTTATGAAGCTTAAAAATGTATTGCTGGAAAAGCACAGGTCAGGCAGCATCAAAGGAGAAGGAGAATCGACGTTTCGGGCATAAGCCCTTCTTCAGGAATGAGGAGGGTGTGCCAAGCAGGCTAAAATAAAAGGCTTGGCACACCCTCCTCATTCCTGAAGAAGGGCTTATGCCCGAAAAGTCGATTCTCCTTCTCCTTTGATGCTACCTGACCTGCTGCGCTTTTCCAGTAACACATTTTTAAGTTCTGATCCCCAGCATCTGCAGTCCTCACTTTCTCCTAGCTGATTTATGAAATCTACTCTGTAATCTGTGGTTCAAGTGCTTAAAGTTGTGAAGATGACAAGTTAAAGATTAAGAAATGCGCAGGTATACTGTGGCAACAATAACATTTGATAGCTTTCAGAATGAGTCTATTAGATCCAGTCATTTTGCTGCACCAGTGCAATCCAACTGAAGCTCTTGACTGCTGTTCAGGACAGTATATTAAAAATGGTTCCAATTACACACACCACTCAAAAAACTGCTTTCTTTCTCTGTAGTACTGTCAAAGATTTCAAGCTGAAACCACTCACTAACCTGAACATGGTGAACAAATAACCAAAGAACCGTGGATGCTGGAAATCGAAAACAAAAATGTGTTTTGCTGGAAAAAACTCAGCAGGTCTGGAAACATCCGCGGAGAGAAAGCAGAGTTAATATTTCGGGTCCATTGATGCTTCTTCAGAATGGGTCAGTTCCGAAGAAGGATCACTGAACCCAAAACTTTAAATCTGCTTTCTTTACACAGATGCTGCCAGACTTGCTGAGTTTTTCCAACCATTTCTGTTTTTGTTACTGGTAAACAAATATTTATTTCAGGCACTTTGTCTATTCAATATAAAACCTGAACAATTTCTCCCTCTGCTGTATTAATTTGAAACAAATATATTATCTACTTTCCTTGCAGCTACTGTTACTTTTTAAATATCAAAATATGCCAACACCACTAGGATTGGTGATGCAATAACCAGACACATGTACAAAGCATCGAAAGGCTTCTGAGATTTACAATGCTAAAGTTTTGCATGTCCAGTAAAATCATTTCTGAAGTGTAACCATGATTGTTACTCAGTCAAATTAATCAGTCTGTCAGTAAACACAACAAAATTTGGTCAGTTTCAAAAAGTAGTTAGCCTTGGTCCAGATGGGTCTTTCAGCATTTCTACTCACTAGAGTCAAATTAGTATTAGATCTTATTGTCATGTGCATTCAAGTAAAGGAGTGCAGTGAAATGTGTACAAAGTCACCATCTTAGGTACAAACGTACAAAATTAGGTACAAAATCAAATAATAAATACAGTGAAAAGTTCAACACTGCAGTCCTTATGTAGCAATGGGCCTACATTTGCTCCCATTGTGCTGGGCTGAGTCCTTCACCCTCTGGGCTTGTCAATTGTCTTTGCCACTGAATTGCCAACGCAGCTGTAGCAGCAAAACGGCAGAGACCAGGAAGACTGTCATGTGATGAATCAACTTGTTTTAGCTCATTCATGGCATATGGGGCATTGAAGTTGGTCTTTGCTCAGCTGGAAGGGGAATGGGGAGGCTGGTGGGTGGATTATGGTGGTGGTGGTGGTGGGAAAATCAACTATGGTCCCTACAAGTATTCAGAACTGGCAAACACAGAAATGAATGTTAGTTTGGGTTCTGTCTGAAAACTACTTTCGCAGTTGTATCACCTTCGGATGGTTACTGTCTAAAGGTGATCACTTGAGAAAAGTGGGAGAATGATGTTGATACTGGAGGAATGCACCCCTGTAGGAAATAGTTGAGAATTTTTTAAAAAAATGATCTTAAAGTTGAAAAGCAAAATGGTTTTACAAAAATAGAGTGAAAACTCCTCCAGTTCACTTCGTTACACATAGGTGCTGTTGGGACTAGCAATCCAGAGGCCCAAACTAACTCGCTGGGGACCTGGTTTCAAATTCTATCATGGCAGCTGGTGGAACTTAAATTCAATACAGAATTCTGGAATATTAAGCTACATTATAACTGTCATCTATGGTCATTAAACCCCATCTGGATGCTAGGTTAGGTGTTGGCCATGCTTCGCCAGCCTGGCCTACATGCAATTCCAGACCTACAAGCGATGTGGTTGACTGTTAATGGTCATTATGTAGGGCATGTAGAGCCACCCAGTTCAAGGATAATTAGAGATGGGCAACAAATACTGGCCTTGCCAGCAACATCCGTAAAGTATTAAAGAATAAAGTCTACAGCACTGAATGCGTTAGAAAAGGGGATATTTATGAAGACTGTACCTTATTGTTATCCTCATACAACATTATAACAATTTGAGTCATGTAGTTCAGTTCAGAGACTGCTCCAAGGTAGTCCATGGCTCTCTTCCACTGTTGATCCTTTAGCTCCTGAGAATGAGAGAAATAATTGCATGAATTCTAACTAGAACTCATTGAAGAAAACTCAGTGATAGCTTTAGAGCAGGATGAGGGGTGCTAGAGTAGCTCATCAGGTGGAGGAAGTAGGCAAAAGCAAACGCAATTAGGGACTCATTGGTGGGGGGGGTGGAATTAAGCTGAATATTCTTTCTCACAAATGTTGCATAGTCAAGGAATAACTGAGTCAGTGAAAGTAAAATATGTACTTACACCCAAGAGACCCCCATAACGAAACAAACTCAGTAAAGAATGGACGTGACTTTCACTCGTGAAATATAACCGTGTTCGAACGTGACGGCCAGGAGACATCACCCCTCTGGAATAGCTAAACAACAGAGCAACATGCTAATCAGGTAAATTGGTAACAAAGATTTGCATTTGTATAGCACCTTTCACAACCTCAGGACACTCCAACATGTTTTAAGGATATTTGATGTTAGGGCAGACAGACAAGCAGGAAAAGGAACAGGCATTCTGCTAATAATATGAAGTGAGATCAGTACATTAGGAAGGGAGGATCTCAGACTGGAAGAACAATCTGTTTGGGTGGAGCTAGGAAACAGCCTGGGGCAGCAGTTGGAGCTATTTATAGCTTATCAAATATTAAAATTAATGTGATGCATGGTATTAATCAAGCAGTAAGGGAAGTATGTAACATGGACAACACAGTTATCATTGATGACTTCAACTTCATATAGACTGGATAAAACAATTGAGAATTAAAACTGCAAAGGACAAATTTCTACAGTAGGTTAGGGTTAATTTTCTAGAGTAGTACATTGAGGAATCAACTTGAGGACAGGTAATTTAAAACCTAGTATTATGTAGTGGAAAAAAAAGAACTAATTCATAAAGTTGCTGTCAAAGAGCGTTTAGGGATGAATCACAATATGTTAGTAATTGACATGATTTTTGAAAATGACATGGTTCAATCTGAAGCAAGAGTTTAAAAAAGGGGAAATAAAAAAGGTGTGAAGTACAAATTGGCTGAGATTTATTGGGGAAAATATATGAAAAGGCATGACTGACTATACATAGGCAATGAATAACCTTTAAAGAATTATTACATTGCTTACAGAAATTATACTTACCTTCAAAAGCTCAATAAAGGTCAGTCAACTGTGGCTGCCAAAAGAAGTTAAAGACTGTATAATACTAAAGGCTTATTATAAAGAATGGGATACGCAGACACGCAAAATAATGAGCGATCTAGCACTGTCATCATGGATTTGTGAATAGAAAATAGTGTTTGATGAACTTCAAGTCTTTTGAAGGCGTTAATAATAAAATTGATAGAGGTGAGTTAAAGCATGAAGGTTGCTTAGATTTTCACAAGGCTTTTGATAAGGTTCTTTCCAGGAGGCAGCACAATGGCTCAGTGGTGAGCACTGCTGCCTCACAGCGCCTAAGGCCTCTGGTGGCTGTGTGGAGTTTGCACATTCTCTGTGTCTGAGTGGGTTTCCTCCAGGTGCTCCTGTTTCTTCCCACACTCCAAAGATGTGCAGGTTAGGTGAATTGGCCATGCTAAATTGTCCATAGTGTTCAGGGATGTGTAGGTTAAGTGCATTAGTCCAAAGTAAATATATGGTAGGGGAATGGGTCTGGTTGGGTTACTCTTCGGAGGGGTTCGGTGTGGACTTGTTGGTCCAAAGATCCTGTTTCCACACGGTAGGGATTCTAATTCAGGAAGTTGGTTAGCAAAATTACAGCACATGGAATAGGAGATAATGTATTGCCTTGAAGGAAGGATTGGCTAACAGGCAGGAAAAGGAGGCAGGAATAATTGGGTCATTCTTGCATTGGTAAATTGACTAGTAGGGTGCCACAAGGATCAGAACGGGAATACACGTTCTGAGGAAGGTGTAAAGTGACTTCAGGAGTATTTGGACAGGTTTAGTGAATGGCAGATGGAATATAATGCAGGAAGCAGGGGTTTATCCACTTTAATAGAAGGAACAGATTGCAGAGTATTTCTTAAATGGTCAGAAGTTGAAAAGCACAGATGTCCAAAGGGACCTGGTGGTCTTGTCAATAAGTCACTGAAGGCTAATATGTAGGTGTAGACGTAGCTATTAGGAAAGCTATTGAAATGATGGCTTTTACTGCAAGAGGCTTGAGAACAAGGAATACTGAAGCCTTGTTTCAATTGTATTTAAGCTTGGTTAGACCTGTGCAGTTTTGAAGTACTGTGTGCAGTTTTAGTTTCCTTATCTCAGGAAAGATATATTGCCATTGATAGAGGACAATGAATGTTTGACAGACCTGCTTCCATGATGGTGGGTTTGTTGTTATGGAAGAAGATTGACCAAATTAGCCCTAGCATTTTGAAGGATGAAAGCTGATCTTAGAGAAAGCTATAAATGCTTAAAGTGATAGGCTGGGTAGATGAAGGTACGACATCCCCTCCCCCACCCCCACAATCTAAAAATTAAATCCCTTGTTCTAAAAAAAGAGGGATGCCATTAGGACCAGAATTTTTTTTTGTTCTGAATCTTTGGAATGATCTAATCTAGATGGTTGTGGAAGCTCAGTCTTTGATAGATTTTTGATTAACAATGGTGTGAAGGGTTATGGGAATACTGTGGATAAAAGGCAACAATGTTTTCAATTAGCCATAACTGTATTAAATAGCAGAGCAGACAGATGGGTGGAATGTCAACTTCTGTTCTTATGTACTTCACAAAAACACCCTGACTATTCCTAATAAATACATGCCTCTCCCAATCCTCTCTCTCAATATTAATACTAAACACTTGATTAATACTGAGGTCAGACTGACTGGCCTATAAACATTTGGCCTTTCTCTCTTAAACCTTTACGGAATAATGGTGCAACATTTGCTGACCTTCTGCCCTCTGGAACCTCATTTGTATCTAATGAGGTTTGGAAAATGATCCTCAGCATTTACCATCTCCTCCCTGCTTCCTTTAACAGTCATGGGGCCCTTGTGATTTTTTCATCTTCAAGGTCAGTCTCTTCAATACTTCTTTCTGCTTATACTCAGTTTATATACTATTTCACACACTTCTTCTTTAACAAGAATATCTGCAGCATTCTCCTCCTTTGTGAAGAGTTTAAAAAAACCAATCCCAAGAAACTATGAGCATCTCTGACAGGCCCAACATTAAGTGTCAGATGCTCTTTTACATCCAATTGAGAATGGAGATGGGGCACAATTTAATGTCTCATCCAAAAGATGGCATCCTCAACAATGCAGCACTGCCTTGATACTGCACTATGTTGTGTCTAGATTTTGGTTCATTTCTCCAGTGGAACATGAACCTACAATGATCTGGTGTGGAGGGGAGCTTGCTGTCGAGTTACAGCTGATATAACAAATTAGCCATATTTTAATACCCTGTCATTTCCTTTCTACTTCTCTGAATGAGACTTGCATTTTTGTCGCACTTTTTACATCTTGGTACCAAAGGTGCGTTTACAGAAAAACATAAGAGGAAATCATCTTAAATACTTCAGAAAGATGTCAAAGAAATGGAATTGAATACTGAAACAAAGGAAGAGTTAGTGGAAGGGTAGCTCCATACTGACTGGAACTTGGGTGTTTCAAGTCAGGTTTAAAGGAGGGCAGATCAATAGAAAAAAAGAGATTCTAGACAAAATATTTTTCCTCAGAAATTCAAGCCTTCCAGTACTTTGCCCAAATGTTTTTTTTCAACTAGAAGCTTGTTCAAAAGCATATAGTCAAAGATAAAGGGTATTACAATGTATTATTCTCACTTACTACTAAGTACATGTTGGCTCCAGCAATGCTCTGAATTGAGAATCCAGGCTGATCTCCACAGTACCGTCCCTAACTTCCTCATCCAACAAAGTCTTTCACCTGCCACCTCAGAAGAGGCTAGTGTAATCAGCTCACATTTGGAATTAAGTTTTGCTAGCAGACTAGATGAGAGTGACTGCCCTTGACATCTAGGCAGCATTTGACTGAGTACAGCATCAAGGAACCAGAGTTAAAATGGCACCAATAGGAATCAGATGGAACATTTTCTGCTGGCTGGAGATAGATCTGTCACAAAGGAAGATAGTTGCGCTTGTTGGAGAATAACCATCTGAATTCCAGAACATCTCTGTCGGAGACCCTTAGGGTAGTGTCCTAGGCCCATTCACCTTCAGTTGCTTTACCAATGACTTTTTTGCTGATGATTGTACAACTCTTAGCAGGAACTGCAACTTGTCAGGTATTGAAGAACTTCATGTCCAAATGGACAACATCCAGGCTCAGACTAATCAGTGGCAAGTAACATTCACTAGTCAATGACCATCTCCAACAAGAAAGAATCTAATTAATGGATTCAATTAAAGCCATTAAATCACTCCTTGACAATCAACATCCTGGGGCTTACCATTGTCCAGAACCTGAAATGGGCTAGTCACACAAATACAGTAGCTAAAAGGGCAGGTTAGACGACTGGAATTCTGTAGTGAATAACACATCTCCTGTCTCCCCAAAGCCCATCCCACCATCTCCAAGGTACTAGTCAGCATTGTGGTGGAATACTCCACACTTGCCTGAAAAGATGTAGCACAACAACACTAAAAAAGCTGACACCAACCAAGACAAAGGGCCACTGTGTCCACCATCTTCAACATTCAATCCCTTTACTAATGTGCAGTGGCAGCTGCTCACAATGATACACCTTCGAAACTTGCAACCACTACCATGTAAAAGGACAAAGATAGCAGCTGTACAGGAACATCACCACCTGCACATTCTCCTCCAAGTTGCACAACTAGAATGATATCGCCATTCCATCATTGGCACAGAATCAAGAGCCTGTAACTTCTTCCCTGACAACATAGTGGATGCCCCTACATGCAGAGGACTACAGCAGTTCAAAAAGCTACTCTCTGCCACCTTCACCACAGTAATTAGGGATGGGCAGTACATGATGGTCTGGGTGGTGACACCAGCATCACATGAACAAACAAGAGAAAAACTTAGCACTTTCACCCATTATTGCCACTGGAAACAATTGGGTCCAAATCAGTCACTTTCCCTTTCCTGTACAGTTGTTCCAGAATTGTCCCCATTTCTTGCTTTGTTTTCTTGTTTTGTGTTTTAATCAACAAAGATGAAATTAAAGATCTTCAAGCTGATTGGCCATTCAAGCCTGTGCCAGTTCTTTGAAATCGGACATGCTTCCTTGCTCTTTCCTCATAGTTCTGTAATTTCTTTCCTTTTAGAGTACTACTCCAATTACCGTTGCTATTGAAATTTGTTTCTAATGCCTTTCAGACAGGACATTCCAGATCATAACTCATTTGGAAAAAAATTTCTACTGCAGTTCACCCTGATTCTGTTGTCACCAGTTTGTTTCTTTCTGCTGGATTTACAGGTTTTCTCCCCTGCTACCCCTGAAAATGTTCACAGGTAAAGGTATGGCTGGAAAGTGGGAAGCCTTCAGAAATGAGATAACTCTAGTTCAGAGACAGTATATTCCAGTTAGGGTGAAAGGAAAGGCTGGTAAGTGTAGGGAATGTTGGATGACGAGAGACATTGAGGGTGTGATTATGAAAAAGAAGGAAGCATATGTCAGATACAGACAGGATAGATCGAGTGAATCCTTAGAAGAGTATAAAAAAAGTAGGAGTATACTTAAGAGTGAAATCAGGAGGGCAAAACGGGACATGAGATAGCTTTGGCAAATAGAATGAAGGAGAATCCAAAGGGTTTTTACAAATACATTAAGGACAAAAGGGTAATTAAGGAGAGAATAGGGCCTCTCAAAGATCAGCAAGGCGGCCTTTGTGTGGAGCCACAGAAAATGGGGGAGATACTAAATGAATATTTTGCATCAGTATTTACTGTGGAAAAGGATATGGAAGATATAGACAGTAGGGAAATAGATGGTGACATCTTGCAAAATGTCCAGATTACAGAGGAGGAAGTGCTGGATGTCTTGAAACGGTTAAAGGTGGATAAATCCCCAGGACCTGATCAGGTGAACCAGAGAACTCTGTGGGAAGCTAGAGAAGTGATTGCTGGGCCTCTTGCTGAGATATTTGTATCATCGATAGTCACAGGTGAGCTGCCGGAAAACTGGAGGTTGGCAAATGTGGTGCCACTGCTTAAGAAGGGCAGTAAAGACAAGCCAGGGAACTATAGACTGGTGAGCCTGACCTCGGTAGTGGGCAATTTGTTGGAGGGAATCCTGAGGGACAGGATGTACATGTATTTGGAAAGGCAAGGACTGATTAGGGATAGTCAACATGGCTTTGTGCGTGGGAAATCATGTCTCATGAAATTGATTGAGCTTTTTGAAGAAGTAACAAAGAAGATTGATGAGGGCAGAGCGATAGACGTGATCTATATCGACTTCAGTAAGGCTTTCGACAAGGTTCCCCCATGGGAGACTGATTAGCAAGGTTAGATCTCATGGAATAAAGGGAGAACTAGCCATTTGGATACAGAACTGACTCAAAGCTAGAAGACAGGGGGTGGTGGTGGAGGGTTGTTTTTCAGACTGGAGGCCTGTGACCAGTGGAGTGTCACAAGGATCGGTGCTGGATTCCCTACTTTTCATCATTTATATAAATGATTTGGATATGAACATAGGACATATAGTTAATAAGTTTGCAGATGACACCAAAATTGGAGGTGTAGGGGACAGTGAAGAAGGTTACCTCAGATTACAATGCGACCTTGATCAGATGGGCCAATGGGCTGAGAAATGGCAGATGGAGTTTAATTGAGATAAATGCGACATGCTGCATTTTGGGAAAGCAAGTCTTAGCAGGACCTATACACTTAATGGTAAGGTCCTAGGGAGTGTTGCTGAACAAAGAGACCTTGGAGTGCAGGCTCATAGCTCCTTGAAAGTAGAATTGCTGGTAGATAGGATAGTGAAGGTGGTTTTGGTATGCTTTCCTTTATTGGTCAGAGTATTGATTATAGGAGCTGGGAGGACAGGACATTTGTTAGGCCACTGTTGGAATATACTGAGTGCAATTCTGGTCTCGTTCCTATCGGAAAGCTGTTGTGAAACTTGAAAGGGTTCAGAAAAGATTTACAAGGATGTTGCCAGGGTTGGAGAATGTGAGCTACAGGGAGGGGTTGAATAGGCTGGGGCTATTTTCCCTGGAGCGTCGACGACTTTACAGAGGTTTATAAAATCATGAAGTACGGTAGTCATGATTTGGAGATGCTGGTGTTGGACTGGGGTGAACAAACTTAAAAATCTCACAATAACAGGTTATGGTCCAACAGGTTTATTTGGAAGCACTAGCTTTTGGAGCACTGCTCCTTCATCAGGTGGTTGTGGTGATAGGGTAAACAGACAAGGTCTTTTCCTTGAGGTGGAGGAATCCAGAATTGGAGGGCATAGGTTTATGGTAAGAGGGGAAAGATAGGTCTCTCCTTTAAGGGGCAATGTTTTCAAGCAGAGGGTGGTGCATGCACAGAGTGAGCTGCCAGAGGTAGTCGAGGAGGCAACATTTAAAAAGGCATCTTGATGGGTATATGAACAGGAAGGCTTTGGAGGGATATGGGCTGGATGCTGGCAAGTGGGACGAGATTAAGTTGGGATATCTGGGTTGGTATAGACGAGTTCGACCGAAGGGCCTGTTTCAGTGCTGTACACCTCTATGACTCTAAATGCAAGCCAACTGCAGATGGATTTGGAACATTATCATCAAGTACACATGCACACTCTGGAAGAGCAAAGGCTCATATTCCCAACCACCATCTTACAGTGGATGCAGTTTGTTGACAGATTCATCTTCATGTGTCCGTTGTAGATCAAGTTGCATTTTCTTGATCAATGGAAGGCAATATGCATAGGCAATGTCCAGCTTCTCCTCTTTGTTTATGCCATATTCCTGCACAAAACATAACAGACTTGAGTGGTTGCAGAACATCAGCCCAATTAAATTTGACAGTCAATCAGACTTCATTTTCCCAGTACATAAGTGTCTACGCATAAAGTATCAACGGTACAAGAATAAAGGAGTCATGGTAAATAGGTCCAAGGAATTGGTTCAGCCATGGTTAAGAGTATTCCATCACAGGAAGAACATTAAAGCTACAGAATGCATACAGTGTAGATTTACCATGTGAATGCCATGATGTGAATTTCTTCTCAGAGTTTCCTAAGACTGAGACTATTCCATTATAACAGAGAAGGCCAAGACTTAATAGGAGTTTTTAAAAAGCAATAATAAAAAGTTTAATGAAGCAATTAATGAATATTGACTTTTTCTGACCATACAGAAAGTAACAAAGAGAGCCAAAGATGTAAAAAGGAATGCAGGGAGGAGCTTAGCAAAAAAGATATTACTCAGGGATGTTCGAACATGGGACACTTAAGGCACCTTCCCAAAGAAGTTCAGATAACAGAGCTACAAGGTAACAATGGGTGCAGAGGACAGTGGGATAGTATAGGATTATTCTGGCAAAGAGCTGACACAGATATGATGGACAGTACATTGTTCAAGCAACTCCTTAACTCATCTAATTTTATTTCAGAATTGTTGTTTGTTTCTCCATAACTATCTTCATCTTGCTATAGCACAGGTCCACAACAAATCAATCCCATATCAACAACCACCAACCACATTTAAATGCAGCAGAATAGCTCAAACATAACACAGGCGTATAACCAGAAAAAAAATGACAGCCATACAAGGAGTTTTGAGGACAGATCGCGAAATGCTTGGTTCAGAGAGGTATGGTTTATGGAGGACCCTAAAGGAAGAAGTGGAGTGGCTAGGCTATATGAATGGTGGGCTGGTTTTGGCAAAACCATTGCTACCATCTCTCTCTCCTACACAATATCACAAAGATTCCCAGTTTTCCTTTCCTCTGTATGTACTCCTGCATCTTGACTGGGATGTCGTGATGACCCAGCAGAGAGGGAAACATGTAGCGTTTGGTTAAACAAAGCTGAATCAGTGCCATCATTATGGAAATTTCTTTTTTAAATGTGGAGACAAATAACATGGCAGGCAAATCAGCTTACAAAATAGGAAGGAGAGTGAATACTTCAAAAATGATTTTGGTGATGAAGGATCTTCACCCAGATTCTTAATCCATCCTTTCCAATGCCAAAAGATCTTTAGTTTATTTCCATAAATTGCAGCGAGAACAGTGAACTGCTATCGCGAACCTCTGAGAGGGGAAACGCATAAAATATTGGCACTGAGAGCAAGCTTCAGAACTTGCCACTCCCCTGCCAAGCTGTTCCCATACAGTTACAACACTGTCATCTACCAGATATGTCTTCCACACAAATAAAAACAGGACAAATCCAACCTTGACAAATACACCCCCATCAGTCTACTCTCGATCAGCAGTGAAGTGATGGAAGGTGTCATCAACAGTGCCATCATTTGGTGTTTGCTTAACAGTAATCTGCTCACTGATGCTCAGTTTGGATTCTGACAGAGCTTCTCAGTTCCTGACCCTCATTCCAGCCTGGTTCAAACATGGACAAGAAACTATAGAAGTGAGGTGAGAGTGACAGCCCTTGACATCAAGGCCACATTTGACTGGATGTGGTATCAAGGAGCAAAATTAGAATCAAGGGGTAAACGCTTTGGTTGAAGTCATACCTGGCAGAAAGGATAATGGTTGTGTCTGTTGGAGACCAGTCATCTCAGCTTGAGGATACCTCAGCAGGATTTCTTCATGGTAGTGTCTTAGATCCAACAACCTTCAGATATTTCATCAATGACCTTCCCCTCCAACATAAAATCACTGCATACTATTCAATACCATTAGTGACTCCTCAGATAATGTAAGAGTCCATTTCCCAATGCAGCAAGACTTGGACAATACCCAAGCTTGGGATAACAATGTCAACTCATATTTGCACAACACAAGTGTCAGTAATTTATTTCAAGAATAAAAAAAAAGTCCAGTGTGTGGAAATGCAGCAAGAATAGAAGCATGCGCCCACTGATGGAATTTGCTTCTCACTCCAGGTTAACAGGAAAAAATCTTTCTACTCTTTCCTTCACCTTCAAATCTTCAGTTTTCCTGACTTTGTTATCGTATTCAGCATGCATTTTTCCACCACGACTCACTGATATTGGCCAGGATTTCAATTTTAAAGAGTGAGACATATAACATCTGATTTGATTATTAAAACTTGCTCGTCAGCTCACTCAAACAGATTTCAAGATCACTTCTCAAGCTTCAGCGCTGAGAATGCTGAATGGCATGGGGACAAGCAGGAAAGGGAAGGAATTTTACTCCCAGGACAATGGGAACAATAGACTGCAAAATCATATTAACTCAATCATCTTTCCTAGGAATTTTTATCTGCACAAATTAAGTTTTAAATTCACTGTCAATTAATTAATTTATTATTTTGGGAATGGGGCGGGTTGAAGGGATGAGGAGAGCGAGTGAGATTACCTGGTTTGAATGAAGCACAAATATAACTCCATACTGTATGGCTCGATGGTGTGGTGCTGGAAAAGCACAGCAGGTCAGGCAGCATCGGAGAGGCAGGAGAATCGATGGGAATCATTTCCGATAAAGGGCTTATGCCTGAAATATTGATTCTCCTCCTCTCCGATGCTGCCTGACCTGCTGTGCTTTTCCAGCACCACATTATCGATTCTGATTTCAAGCATCTGCAATTCTCACTCTTTCTTAAGTACATGCTGTCTCAAAAACCTGAAAAATGCAGAGCTGTTGCAACTTTCCCTGCAGTATCACCACCTGGGATCAGGAAGCCAACACACATTCTCCCAATACAGGGTAGCACAAACATTTTCTGTCAGCTAGGATTCAGTCTTAAAACTTACATATTGTTTCAATTAGTCTTCTTTTGCGATCACTGCACTAGAAATAAGATTAGTTAAAGGGAGGCCAGCTGCGACAGGCACTATTACTTCTCTCACTCTACAAATATATTCATGTTCTTAGAAAAAAAACACAGATAGCAAGATATTGTTACTGAGGTAGCTATATCCAGATAGTAAAAGGAAAAGAGAGAGACCAACAGATACAGAGGGAGAGAGGCAGACAGAGTTATAGAGAGCCGGTGAGACAGCAAGAGCGGATAAAGGAAGAGAGAGAGAGGGAGAAAGACAGAAGTAATAAAGAAAAAAGGGAATAGGAGAGAGAAAGAAAAAAAGCAGGGGAAGAGACAGACAGAAAAGGAGAGAAAAGAAAAAGAAACAATTAAAGCGGGCGTGAAAGACAAAGAGAGACACAGAAAAAAAGTGAGATTAGTCCATCAATGTATATGATACATATAGTTAAAAATCACACAACACCAGGTTATAGTCCAACAGGTTTAATTGGAAGCACACTAGCTTTCCAATTAAACCTGTTGGACTATAACCTGGTGGACTATAACCTGGTGTTGTGCGATTTTTAACTTTGTACACCCCAGTCCAACACCAGCATCTCCAAATTATGATACATATAAGTAGAGACAAATATAGTCAGGGCTTGTTTTTGACTCTAGTGAAAATCATGGATTTTGTAGCATTGTGTAAATGGCGTTTGCATCTTAATTGTTAGATGTTATAGAACACTGAGGAAAATAAACAGTTTGAAACAAAACATCAAAGAGATGTGAAGCTATTGTGAGGGCCAGAATGGAGCTCAAGCAGAAAAGACTGTACGTGTAGACAGTGCCTGCATAGCTTGCATACTAAAGCATTGTTTGTAGTGAGAAATGTCACATTGGGGAGATGTTAGGACAGTGATTTATGATCAGACAGCAAGGTGGGCTCAAACACACACAAGCTCCACTTATTTGAAATAGTGAAATATGCCAAAACAGACGACATTTTTATTTTAAGTCAAATAAGTTCTGTTCATAGCCACATACTGATCTGTCACGACTTTGTGATGCTCAACTTGATTATTATAAACCAACTGATTTTTACAGCTGTACCAATGAAAAAATCCATAGGGCCTTCATGACAGACAACTAAATGAGTTTGAATGAAAGGGAATTGACTTGGAACGTTTTCTGTTTTCTCTCCACGATTCGATACTGGCTGACCTGCTGAATATTTTCAGCATTTCTGGTTTTTACTTCAGACTTTTGACATCCACCACATTTTTCTTTTTGCGCTAGAGACTTGCCAGTTTAGTTAGATAGTAGTACAATCCTTCAGTACTGGTTTAACAGAGCCAACCACATTAATTCCCTCTCTAAACTACGATCGTCCTTACTTTAACATTCTTTTATCCGAGCTTAGTCCTAATAGCACATTACATAGCTCAGTGACAAATTTTGTCTGATAATGTCTTGGAACGTTGTGCAACATTAAAGGAATGTTGTATCTAACATGTTGCAGAGAGCTAAAGGAAATATATTAAAAGGTTTGCTTGACAATGTAATCTCAGTGATAGGAGCAAATTACTGCAAATGCTGGAAACTGCACTGAAAACAACAAATGCTGGAGATCACAAGGAATCTGGCAGCATCAATGCAGAAAACGAGCAGGCTGAAGTGGAGCTCTGATGAAGAGTCGTCTAGACTCGAACGTTAGCTTGCTCTCTTTCCATGGATGCTGTCTTCACTGTGATCTCCAGCATTTGTTGTTTTCAGTATAAGCTGGCAATGTTTTGAGACAGCATTGCATCATCAGTGGTGCAGAGATGGAGTCAATGGTGAGACTGCCCAAAGAGGAACCTCTATTAATCGTTCAGCACAATGACAAGGAACTCATGTCACTACATGCAGACTCATAGGTACACATAAAAGCAGAATGTTTCCTGGTTATTTCCTCAAATCCCTGTCTTCTTACCCAGTTAATTTACATTGTTACTACTTTCAGGATCTTCCTCCTTCCAGGATCTTGCTGTGCATGAAACATTGTACCAATTTAAGTACAATAGCAGTTAATGGAATTCCAAATAATTAATTCTATGTAAAGCTCATTGAGATGTTGGAGAGGCTTGTTTAAGTGCCATAGAAATTTCATCAAACATACTGCATTAAAATAAAAGGCCAGTCAGCCCAACTCTTCTGTGCTGGTGTCCCCTATCGTCCCAATTCCCTCATCTCAGCCTTTCAGCCCAGCTTTCTACCCTCTGATCTCATATACTCTTCTACTTTCCTCTTGAAATCATCTAAGCTTTTTGCCTCAAGTCTTTTCTGTGGGAGTACTTCTACATTTTCACTACCCTCTGATTAAAGAAACTTTGCTACGTTTCTTTGTTGGATTCATTACTGACCATTTTGTACTCATGGCCTTCCGTTTTGAATTCTCCAAGAAACAGAAATACTTCTCTCCACATCCACCCTGTCCAACTGTTCATCTTCTTAAAAGACCTCCATCAGGTTGAGAATGTGCATAGGGTATAAGCAGGCAGGCAAAGAGTCAAGTACTGAATTTTGTGAAACAAGAGATTCAGCTGAGCATGACTCAGATTAGGTAAGAACTTACAGTAAACAATGGGTTGCTGGAGGCAAAGGTAATGGGTTAACAAGGTGGAAAAGCATTCGTTATGTAGAGCCATCTAACAATATTGGAAGCATTCAGAATGTGAGGTCAGTTTAACCAGGGGAAAAGTATTCATTACGTGAAGCCAGTTATTCATTGTGCAACAGGATATGGCTTGATCTTTACTGTTGATACTCGTTGATTGTAACAATCACCCAATTAATATGTATGTTGCCTTATCTCGATGTTCCTCCGTGTAAAATGACTACATAGTTTATTGAGAAACTGCTGTTCCAGAGAAGACAGAGAACTCATGCCTCTGTGCACATGGGCGATTGTTCCCTCTACCTCCAAGGCCAGGAATAAAGATGAAGGAGGTAAAACTATGCTGTGTCTCTGAGCGTTTTGCTTCAGCTGAGGTGGGGGAAACGGGACAACAAGGTCACCTCTTTGTCTTTAATTTTCATTAACTAATTCAATCATTCTCATTAGCTGCAATCTCTCAGTTCGGCTATCTTCCATATAAATCTCTTTTGCACTTTCTCCAATGCCTCTGTCATTTTATATAGTACAGAGACCAAAACAGGCATGCATGGCTAGAATCCTGTACAATAAATTCAGGACTTCTTTTTTCTGCCATTGAATGAGTTAAGCCATTCAGCTAAAGAGCAGCCAGCTTTCTGTGTGTAGCGCATGTCGAAAAGATATGCAAATATGCCTCATTCAGGACAAGCTTCTTGCTCTATTTCTGTGTGTGGCGTAACAGTATATGCAATGTAACCTTCAAATGTGCCAGGCATTGTGCTACTTTGATTCATGGAATGTTCTGGTTTGATGAAAACATATTTGAATTACAAAGTTTATTTAGGATTGCCAAACGAGGCTTAAGCCAAGGGATTGGAGCTAAAATGCTGAGAGAGACTGCAGTAAAATGCACAGCTTTTAGGTGACTGCAGTTTTTGATGCCATCTAATGGATATATGGTATAACTACAGCTTTGTACAAACATTTTTAAAAATGCACTGCTCATGTTTTAAAAAATCATGTCATTTTATTACAGCATCTCAACCTCAATGTGAAGCTAACCTTTCTGAGCTCAACAATAAGTTAAATTTTAGACTATAAACTCTGGACTGAATTTTTCTTCCCTATATGCTTCAATCCCTCTCACTTATGTTTTAACCTAGCAGAATGCGTGTGTGTGTGTGTGTGTGTGTGTGTGTGTGTGTGTGTGTGTGTGTGTGTGTGTGTGTGTATATACGCGTATACGCTTTCGTTTGCGAGAGCATTCCCTCTAAGACCTATTTCATCGGTTCTCTCCTTGCTGAAAAGATCACCTCAAACATCAACTGCTTCTTCAACTATAGATGCTGCCTGACTTGCTGAGTCTTTCTAACATTTTGTTTTTGGCAATAAGACACTGTTTGCTTTCTAAATGGGTCTGGGAAGAGAAGAAATCAACTCTTGCACTCAGCAGTCTTTTAATTTAGGAAAACACCAGAGGTACTTAACATAGATGATTTCAGACAAAAAGATTAACACAAGTGCAGCTACTAAGACTATACACAGAGAGAGGGTTTGATGATTCTGGAAAACAGAGTCATTCTATCTCATGTTGATACCTCAATACACACTTCGATCCTATTAATTTCTTACCTGAGGAATAATGATGTCTGCAAGGGCTTTGGAGAGTTTGAAGAGCTCCAAGGTGTCCTCAAGTTTCAAGGCGCTGTTGTGTTGCACATCATATTTAATACAATCATAGATATCTGGGATTTTACTTATGTCAAAGCGACCACTCTTCATCCTGAAATCTCTCTCCAGCTTTGACCAACGTTGCAGCATCAACTCCAGAGTTTCACTGTGGTACAGCTGAAGGTCTGTAATCAACAAGAACCTGTGTGTTCAATAAGTTTTATTTTCGATTCACCTGACTAAATTCCAGAAAGGCTATAAGTAGTAGTCATTTCCTGCAAGAAGGAATTTGCACACGCAAGGAAAAAAAATAATCCAACAATTATCTTTTGAGAGAGAGAAAAAGAAAAAGAAAAATAATATTTAGTATAGATGTCAAGCTTAGTTTCACAGAAAAGTACTTATTACAAACATTATTTGGTTTGGTAGAAATACTATCTGCTGTGGATTACATTGCATGTGCATTGCCTGCCTATTTCTACCTGGATACGGTGACTCTTTGTACATGTATGTTCTAATGCTGTGCAACTTCATGCCCATCTGAATTGGCATGCTGCTTCCATTAGACCATAAGATGGCAGAGCAGAAGGAGGCCATTCAGCCCATCAAGCCTGCTGCACATTCAATGAGATCATGACTGATCGAATAAGCTTCAAATCCACTTTTTTTGCTTTTGTCCCATAACTCCAATTCTTTTATGAATTAAAAATCTTTGGCTTGAATATATTTATTTCAGCTTTCTGTGGTAAAGAATTCTACCAATTCCTCTTTATCTGTCTTAAATGAGCTGCTTCTTACGCAGATTATTGCCTCTGATCTTAGACTCTCCATAAGACAGAAAGGTCTTTCCACATCTACCCTGTTAATTCCCCTAAGAATCTTACAAGTTTCAATAAGCTTGTCACTCATTCTTCTAAACTCCAATAAGTACAGGTCCAACGTACTTGGCCTCTCCTTGTAAAGCAGTTCTTTCATACCAGAGATCAATCTAGCAAACGTTCTTTGTAGTGCCTCCAATGCCAGTATCTCTTTCCTTAGAGATAAGGAACAAAACTGTTCACAGTATTCCAGGTGTGCTCTCTCTCGACGCTCCTGAACATGGAGGCAGATGTCAAACAAAAATTCTTTAAACTCTCCTCGTGTGTAGCATGAGCCAACTAATGAGGAGTTGCACACGAACAAATAAGAAAACTACTGCACGTACACCAGCACTGAACGGACTGGGAACTTTATCCTGAGAGGACAGACTCATATGAAATTTATTCACTTGTTATTATTCGAGGTGTCAGGCTGTGGAAGTATTCCTGATTTAAATTATTGTGCTATCTTTTTACTACAGTGAACCAGACTTAACCTGAACAAGCATTGACAGTAGAATACAAAATTTAAAACAGACTAACTTTGTTCCAACAGTGCTCAGAACAGTGATAAATGGCAGAAGGATTTAGTGAACCAGACAATGTGAATGGGACTAATTATAAAGGAGCATTTGAAAATTAAATGGTGGCACCTCTGCTGATGTTAATCTTGTTCCTGCACATCAGGCTCAGAAAAGCCTCTAAACATTTTAATAATACAATCAATATGATTTTTTAAAATATATAAACCAGCAAATGGTTTATATATCAGAATCAGAAATAAAAGACAAAAAAATTGGTAAAATACACTGTCAGACAAATTAATGAACATGCTGCAAATCTAAATAAATACAAAGAGTTGGAACACTCACCAAATGTAGATGAAACATTAACTCTGTTTCTCTCCATAGATGCTGTGTGACCTGCTGAGTACTTACTCCAAGAAACAATGTGTTTCACCAGAAATTTGTTTTTAGAACACTTGGTCTGTTTATTTTATTACATTTCCAGTTTTCCACTAAAGTAACTCCTCTAGCAAAAACGAAAGTAGAAACACAATTACCTGCTGATTTGGGGTCTTCTAATCTCTTCTTAATCTGAGAGGTGAGACTCTGGACCAGGGAATATACTCGGTCACAGGTACTGACAGGGTTTTTAATCAATTTCATGGAGTTAATAAGAGAAGCACTGCCAGTTGGTGCCAGCTGCAGACAAAAGAATGAAAACAGACCATTTGCAAATAGTTTTAATTCTAAACAAAGAAAGCAAATCACATTCAATACTCTGTCATTCTGACACAATGTCTGAAGGTTAAGATTTAAGATAAGAATTCAACATTGTTACAAAGACAATGAAATGCAGCAAAGCCTGTCTTTTTCAAGACTCAATGTTATGTCATTTTACAACCAAGTCCTTAGACTGGGGATTAAGTTTAGCAGTGATCAGCATTAAGAATCACTTTCAGAATCATTATCTTATACAACAATTGAGATTTGAGAATGTAGGGAGAGGAAGAATACAGAAAGCATAATGATTGATTAAGAGCTTAGAAGTAAAATAAGGAAAACAATGACAAAACAAAACCAAAAAAGTGCAAAAATCTGAAAAACAATTTCTGTTCTTGTTAAGGATAACAATGGTTATTTCTTGTACTGAGGCACACTCAGAACGAAACATCATTTAAACTAATATGTTGGAGGCCAGCTGTTTTGGTTTTCCAATTGGTAAATTCCTACAATTTAGATATTCCAGTGAGTTTTTCATTGATAGTCACAGGTGAGGTGCCGGAAGACTAGAAGTTGGCTAACAAGGTGCCACTGTTTAAGATAGGTGGTAAGAAAAAGCTAGGAAACTACAGACTGGTGAGCCTGATAGCAGTGGTGGGCATGTTGTTGGAGTGACAGGATTTACATGTATTTGGAAAGTCAAAGACCGATTAAGAATAGACAATATGGCTTTGTGTGTGGGAAATCATGCTCTCTAACTTGATTGAGTTTTCTAAAGTAACGAAGCGGGTAGATGAGGGCAGAGTAGTGGATGTGATCTATACGGACTTAAGTGAAGTGTTTCACAAGGTTCTTCACGATAGCCTGGTTAGCAAGGTTTGATCACATGGAATACAGGGAGAACTAGCCATTTGGATACAACTGGCTCAAAGGTAGAAGACAGAGGGTGGTGATGGAGAAGGGTTGCCTTTTAGACTGGAGGCCTGTGACCAGTGCCACAAGGATCGATCCTGGGTCCACTGCTTTTCGTCATTTATATAATTGATTTGGATGTGAACATAGAAAGTACAGTTAGTAAGTTTGCAGATGACACCAAAATTGGAGGTGTAGTAGACAGCGAAGGATGTTACCTCAGGTTACAATGGGATCTTGATCAGATGGGCCAATGGGCTGAGGAGTGGCAGATGGAGTTTAATTTAGATAAATGTGAGCTGCTGCATTTTGGGAAAGCAAATCAGAGCAGGACTTGTACACTTAATGGTAAGGTTCTGGATTAGTGGTGCTGGAAGAGCACAGCAGTTCAGGCAGCATCCAAGTAGCTTCGAAATCGACGTTTCGGGCAAAAGCCCTTCATCAGGAACTTAATGGTAAGGTCCTAGCGAGTGTGGCTGAACAAAGAGACCTTGGAGTGCAGGATCATAGCTTCTTGGAAGTGGAGTCACAGATAGATAGCAAAGTGAAGGCAGCATTTAGTATTTTTTTATTGGTCAGAGTTTTGAGTGCAGGAGTTGGGAGGTCATGTTGCGGCTGTACAGGACATTGGTTAGGTCACTGTTGGAATATTGTGTGCAATTCTGGTCTCCTCTTATCGGAAGGAGGTTGTGAAACTTGAAATGGTTCAGGAAAGGTTTAAAAGGATGTTGCCAGGTTTGGAGGATTTGAATTACAGGGAGAGGCTGAATAGGCTGGGGCTGTTTTGCCTGGAAAGTCGGAGGCTGAGGGGTGACCTTAGAGAGATTTATAAAATCATGAGAGGCAAGGATAGGGTAAATAGACAAAGTCTTTTCCCTGGGGTCGGGGAGTCTAGAACTAGAGGGCACAGGTTTAGGGCGAGAGGGAAAAAATTTAAAAAGAGGACTTAAGGGACAACATTTTCATTGTTTCATGCAGAGGGTGGTGTGTAAGGCACGAGCTGCCGGAGGAAGTGATGGAGACAAAAAACCTCAGGAATCCCACCTGTGCCTGCCTCTTTGTCAGCTATATCAAACAGTGCCTCGTCAGTACTTACACAAGCACTCTGCCTCAACTCTTCCACCGTTACATTGGTGATTGCATCGGTGCAGCATCCTGCACCCAGGCTGAACTGGAGCAGTTCATAAACTTCGCTCACAACTTCTACCCCATCCTCAAATTCACTTGGTCCATTTCGGACACCTCCCTTCCATTTCTTGACCTCTCTATTTCCAGCTCTGGTGACAGACTCCAGATGGATATTTATTGTAATCCCACAGACTCCCACCCAACCCCATCCCGGTCTCCCAATTCCTCCATCACATCTGCTCAAAGAGATATCCCACTCCCAAGCATCCCAGATGTCTACCTATTTTGAACAACGCACTTTCCCCACCTCTGTCATCCACAACAACCCTCCACTGCACCACCTCCATTCCCTTTCCACTGCTCTAAACTTCCCCCCCAGCCCCTCAAACGCAATGAAGACAGCATTCCCCTTTTCCTCACCTATCAGTCTCCGGATCCAACACATTATCCTTAAACAGCTCCGCCAACTCAAATTCCACCCCTCCGAGAACATCTTCCCCTCCCCACCCTGTGCAAGGACAGTTTCCCTTGCTAATCCTTGGTTCGTGCCGCTCTCACTACCAACCCGCTGAACTCCCAGGTATCTTCCCTGCAAACAGAAAAGATGCAAAACCTGCTGGTACACCCCCCACCCCCATCCAGGGCCGCAAACAGTCCTTCCAGGTGAGAGAGGTTCACCTGCCTCTCCTCCAACCTACTTTACTGTATCAGGTGCTCTTGGTGTGGCCTCTACATCAGGGAAACCAAAACGTAAACATAAGGAATATTTTGCCGAGCATCTCAGTTGACCTGTCCTCGCAGTCACCGCCCATCATAATTCCCCTTTCCACTCCCTTTCTGACAATGACCATCCTTGGCCTCCTCCATTGCCACAACAAATCAGACTACAAACTGGAGGACCAACACCTCATCTTCCGCCTGGGTGGCCTGCAGCCCAGAGGACTCAACATTAATTAACTCCAATTTCAAATAACTTCCCTTCCCATCACCCGACTCCCTTCCCAGCCGTTCCCCATTCCATTCCTCTTATTGACCCTTCCTCTTCCAGGAACCAACTGGATTTATTCCTCCCATCGACCGACCAGGTCGTACCTTCTGTCTGTGTTCATCTAGCCCCACCTCATCACCCTGCCCACCCACCCACTTTATCTGCGGCTCCTCTTACACCCACCCCCAGTCCTGATGAAGGGTTACATCTGAAATGTTGAGTTCTTCATCTCCTGATGCTGCCTGGCTTGCAAAGGAAGTGATGGAGCTGGATAGGTATAGAATAGGAAGGGTTTGGAGAGATATGGGCCAAGTGCTGGCAAATGGGACTAGATTAGTTTAGGATATCTGGTTGGCATGGATAAGTTGGACCAAAGGGTCTGTTTCCATGCTGCACATCTCTATGACGGGAGGTGCATAGACTCAACACCCCATCCCTTGATTTATTCCTGACCCACAATGCGTCAGGGCATACAGTCCATGTCTACTCCATTACCTTGTTGTAGTCCTCCTCTGTAAACATCTGATCCTTCTGCATGATTTCATGAAGCCTTGCTTTGACACGATGCTGACAGCTGCTGAGGGAATTGCTGTTACTGTCCAGTAGACCATTCATGTTGGCACTTTTCACCATCTGCACAAGAATTGGAGTTAGCTCACCCTCCAGTGCGAGAAGCCCCTGCAACCAAGCACACACACAGACGATTGATTAATTGATGTGGAGGGCCGTACTAGGAATAGTAACATTTCTTCACTCCATCAGTTCAACTGATGGTACTAAACAATCCCCTTTTTCTGGATTACAGGCATAAATCCCAAATGCATCAGTCTGATACCTCCCATAGTTCACATAAGCATGGACAGGGTGCATCATCATCTTGCTAACAACACCAATTTAATTTTGATATGTTTCCACTGGCCATTTCAAATTTTGTTACAGTGACCCACCAGAAGCTGTCTAACCTGTTTGATGTTTATTTATTTAAACCAGTAGATAGCGTTTTGATTGTTCATATTTTACTGAAAATTATTGCAAATTGGGTTTCAGGATGCCCACAAAGCCAGCCTTCTATTCATTTACCTTGGCAAAAGCTGCTGCAGTCATCTGCACTCTGCCTTCATCAGATGCGTAGATCTTCAGATCATGCCTGTAGGTGCTGTGTAGACGAAGTAAGCCACAACCAGGAAAGCCAGCATAATCCCCTGGCGGCAAAGAGACCACTTCACTCAGCATTTAAAACTATATAATTGATTAGTTGGAACATCTGAACAGGAGAAGATCCATTCATACCCTCATGGCCTGCTCTGCTATCCAGGGGACACCAAGTTAAGGTGAATGACAAAAGAACCACTAGCAAGAAAGAAGGCCTTTTCACTCAGCAATACATAATCTGCTGCGGACAGAATCAATCACAGTTTTCAAGAAGGATTTGGATGAGAACCCAAACACAGAAAAAAAAAATTCTAGGACTACAGGGAAGTGGCGAGGTTGGGAAAAAATGTTAGAAATAGCTGAGTTGCTCTTGCAGAGAGCTGGTATAGACCAAAAGTGATTTTTAATCCTAGAATCATGTTGTGAATCTGTGATACAGCCCTTCACAGGTCAATTTATGGGTAAGAAGAGAGACAGAAATTTCCTCTGGTCTTGAACTGTCATTGTCCTAGATTTTATACAATTTGTTTTCTGTTGCAGGTAACATACAGTGCTTTGGTTACAAACTATTTAATTCAAGGACTTCAATCAGGCGATTATATTAATAGGGGATGAGCTATCCTGGCATGACAGCTCAATGCCAAGAAATGCCCTTGAAATGACCCTTAGGGGCAGTAGGTCTTCATATTTCACAGGTTTGGTCTTATTTCCCAGCTCAATTAGAAACAATGCTCAATGAACTCAGTTCATTCAGTGATACAAGCTGTTGTCTTTTATTTTTTCTTCTAACTATCCTTTGTCTCCTTTTTATTGCCACTTGAAGGTTGGCATGAGGCTTTCTTGTAAGAGACAAAGGCGAATTCCCCCATCTGCATCATCAGTATTGGGATCATAAGAATTGTAACAGCTTCTACCAAGAGCCAGATCATCACTGAGGCAGCTGCTCAGATTGGAAATCAAAGCCAGAGAAGATTCTGATTCTTAATATGTTGTTGCAGAGAAATTAAAGGGATCAAATCCATGGGAAAAGGGGATAGGGACCAACAGCACATTATATTGGAAGCCGCAGAACCAATTCCACCATGCATCCAGTATCTAGTTCTGGGTTGGAAAATGAACCCAGTCTAAACTGTGTTAGAAAGCTTTCTAAGCTAAATTTGGGGCACTTTCTAAATTCTGGAAATAGTCCTGGGCACTTGGCAGATAGTCAGTCTGCAGTACAGTGGGTAGACAAGGAGATACTGGCTTTGAAGGCAGCCAGTCAGTATCAAAACCTGCTGAGACTTTTCAATGATAGGGCCAACAGTGATAGTTCTTGCCAACCTTGTCTCTACAGTATAACACCATATTAAAAAAAAAACCTGTTATGGTCAACAGAGTGCAAAAACCCCAAACTATTTACTACGATGCTTAAAAGCTCAACACTGTACACTGTCGAGTTGAAGAAGTGTTATTAAAGTATTGGCTCTGTGAAATAAAGATGATTCTGTAGTTTGCAGAAACAGCACAAACCAAACTGATCAATAGTTCCAAAGGCAATGAGCCAGAACTGCTAAATACATATAATGGGGAAAATAAACAAAGCAATCGAGGGAGACCATTATTGTATATAGCTAGAATATGTGGGAGTCATCCCACTATTATATCATTAACCTTACTAATAATGTCTTAAAGGGACCGCATCCTTGGAGAATACTTCTAATAATAATCTGGAGGCACATAATCAGGCTATGGAAAAGGTTATACTGAAGGAAGATTACAAGCAAATCAATAATGCTTCCATCTTAATCTTTAATGATGGATCTCTTGTGGGATTTCTTAGTATAAATTGGATGATGTACTATCTTGCAGGCACATTAGTATTTTCCAATGTAATTCACAGCGTCCTTTTTATTAAGTTGCAGTGACATCCCTTTAACACCATAAATTCCAAAGGGGAGCTGGACAGTTAATGGGAAAACCTGCAAACAATGGAAAGTATTTAGTAGAATGCAAGACTAGCACATACCCTTAAAAGGTAAAAACTTCACTTGTGTAGTTAAGCAACCATAATCAACAAATGAGGTAAGAGAGACGGTACCAAGCTAAAATAAAAGGTTTATGTAAATATAAGGATAAAAGGGAACCAATGAAGAGGAGCTATAAAAAGTAGCAAAGGGATACAGCAAGTGTTCGGAGATATCAAAGTCAACAGAAGGATCTTTATGGATATATTCAATGAAATAAGTGGTAAGGTGCAAAGTAGGACCATTAAAAACAGATGCAGGCAACACTGGTCAATGGATGATTTGAGGAAGAGGATGATTAATTAAGTATGAACATATCAGACTTATGGCTCAAGAATGGGCCATTTAGCCCAACCAGTCCATTTGAGTCTCCTCTCATTAATATTTACCATGTGTTCCCTGCACCCCAAATACCTGTTTAGGTTATCCTTAAATGCATCTATATTATTTGCTTCAGCCACTTTCTGTGGTAGTCATAGAGACATACATGCAGAAAAGGCCATCAGGTCTGCACTGACAATAACTGGTGAGGTCCACATTCTTATCATTCTTGGCTGAACAAGTTTTACAGAACTGAAATAACACTGGCGCAAGGAAACCGAGATGAATTTGAGGAGAAGTACTTGGTGGATTTAATACATGTTTTAAAAAAAATGTTCCTTCATTTCCCTGCAATGATGTGCCAGTAGATGAATACATGACCGAATCAAAGTGAACAGAATTTAAGAATTTAAATTCCAGATCATTGGTACTATTAGAATAATGGTAGGTTCATTCATTTTGTGAATCACTCTGATTAGTCTATTGCACATCCGTTTTAACTGTTAGATAATGTACAGATTAAATCAGTCCCAGGGCTGGACATGCAAACAGGATGAATATAGTGTTAATTCATCACACACTGTGAGACAGGAAACACTCAATCAATCCCTTACCACAGTCAATGGGTGATTCACAGCTCAAACCTGTGTTGCTATCCTCTAAATTCATTTAAAGGCAGGAGGGAAAGACAAATGAATTAATATTATTTAACCCTCATTCCCAAAGAAATTCTAAATGAACAGTAACTTGAATACATGCCATACCCTAACATATAAAAAACTGCCAGGACATTAAAGTTGCACACTGTCGAGTTCAAATTGGACAGGGAGAAAGACAATTGTGCGGAGTTTTAGCTGAAACCATCAACTTTAGTGATGAATACTTGAAGATAAGGAATCCCTTGTTCTCAGGCAACTGACTGTGTGGAGTTTGTACATTCTCCCAGTGTCTGCGTGGGTTTCCTCCGGGTGCTCCGGTTTCCTCCCACAGTCCAAAGATGTGCAGGTCAGGTGAATTGACCATGCTAAATTGCCCGTAGTGTCAGGTAAAGGGATAAATGTAGGGGAATGGGTGGGTTACACTTCGGCGGGTCGGTGTGGACTTGTTGGGCCGAAGGGCCAGTTTCCACACTGTGAGTAAACTAAACTAATCAAACAACTTTGTCAGGCAGGAGACACAGCCTCAGCAAAAGGAACTGAGCCTGAAATGATGGCTGCAAATGAAATTGAGCACCATTATACATAAAAAGTAACCCAGTTACAAGCATCTAAATGAGGAAAAGGGAAATAACTGTAAGACATCATACATCCCAAGGTCGTGGTATAGAGATGGGAGGATACATTCACTGGTTGACATTTGCTGATTGCAATACAGCAAGCAGAGCAGGAACAAAACAAGTAAATTTTATTTATATTTAGGCTGTATTTCAAAGTGGTATTTAAGTCATAATACAACAAACTAAAAATCAGATTGTTACCACTTCATTGCTTTCCATTTCCCTCCTGCAGGAAACTACTTGCACTGGGCTGCAAATTCATGTTATTTGATGCTGATTAACGCACCCAGAAGCCAGACTTTATGTAAGGTTTTCAAATGGAGAAGGCAAAACAACTGACCCTAACTGTAACATTCCAGCAGAGGTTTCTGAAGAGCATCCAAGCCACAAGTATCTTTGTGGATTTATTTCCTCCCTTGCCTAGGGCCATCAAGGCAAATTGCTGTGCACCTTGCTGCCACACTTAAATTTCCCTATACTGTAATGAACAATCTTTGTGTTACAAATTACAAAGTACCAAAAAGAATTGGAAATATAACAGTTCCTGGCATCATCTACACTTAACAGGAGACAAGATTACTTTTTGAGTAGCTGTGTGCTTTAAGATTAAACTGCTTCCTAAGATGCTATGTTTATGTTTCTAGCTTTTATGTCAAAGCTGAAAATTTTAAAAATAGGTATTGTAAAGTCATTGATTTCTGCCTGGAATGAAAAGTGAATTATTGTTGCTGGCCCCAAAGTGCTCCGCCACTGACACCTCAGTCACCTACCCTGACTTATTTCCCAAGAGTAGGTCAGGTTTTGCACCTTCTCTAGTAGGTACATCCACATACTGAATCAGAAAATGTTCTTGTACACTTAACAAATTCCTCTCCATCTAAACTCTTAACACTATGGCAGTCCCAATCTACTTTTGGAAAGTTAAAATCCCCTACCATAACCACCCTACTATTCTTACAGATAACTGAGACTGCCTTACAAATCTGTTTCTCAATTTCCCTCTGACTATTAGGGGGTCTATAATACAATCCCAATAAGGTGATAATTCCTTTCTTATTTCTCAGTTCCACCCAACTAACTTCCCTGGGTGTATTTCTGGGAATATCCTCCCTCAATACAGCTCTAATGTTGTCCCTTATCAAAAACATCACTGTTCCTCCTCTCTTGCCTCCCTTTCTGTCCTTCCTGTAGCATTTGTATCCAGCAACATTAATCTGCCAGGATTGTATTTATAAACCCCCTAATAGTCAGCGGGAAATTGAGAAACAAATTCGTAAGGAGATCTCAGTTATCTGTAAGAATAATAGGATGATTATGGTAGAGGTTTTTAACTTTCCAAACATAGACTGGGACTGCCACAGTGTTGAGTCTAGATGGAGAGGATTTTGTTAAGTGTGTACAAGAAAATTTTCTGATTCAGTATGTGAATGGACCGACTACAGAAGGTGCAAAACCTGACCTACTCTTGAGAAATAAGTCAGGGCAGGTGACTGAGGTGTCAGTAGGGGAGCACTCTGGGACCAGCGACCATAATTCTATTAGTTTTAAAATAGCAAGGGAAAAGGATAGACCAGATCTAAAAGCTGAAGTTCTAAATTGGAGAAAGGCCATTTTGACGGTATTATGCAAAAACTTTCAAAAGCTGACTGGGGGCAGATGTTCGCAGGGAAAGGGACAGCTAAAAAATGGGAAGCCTTCAGAAATGAGATAACAAGAATGCAGAGAAAGTATATTCCTGTCAGGGTGAAAGGAAAGGCTGGTAGGTATTGGGAATGCTGGATGACTAAAGAAATTGAGGGTTTTGTTGAGAAAAAGAAGGGAGCATATGTCAGGTATAGACAGGTTAGACTGAGTGAATCCTTAGAAGAGTATAAAGGCAGTAGGAGTATACTTAAGAGGGAAATCAGGAGAGCAAACAGGGGACATGAGATAGCTTTGGCAAATAGAGTTAAGGAGAATCCAAAGGGTTTTTACAAATACACTAAGGACAAAAGGGTAACTAGGGAGCGAATAGGGCCCCTCAAAGCCTCCAACACACCCCATCCACCTGGACACCCCATGCTGGCCTCTTACCCACCCTCAATCTCTTCATAGCCAACTGCCGCCGCGACATTAACCGCCTCAACTTCTACACGCTTCTCACCCACTCCAACCTCTCACCCTCGGAACGTGCAGCCCTCCGCTCCCTCCGTTCCAACCCAACCTCACTATCAAACCAGCAGACAAGGGAGGCGCGGTAATAGTTTGGCGCACCGACCTTTACACCGCTAAGGCTAAACGCCAGCTCGCGGACACCTCCTCCTACTGCCCCCTTGACCATGACCCCACCTCCCACCACCAAACCATCATCTCCCAGACCATCCATAACCTCATCACCTCAGGGGATCTCCCATCCACCGCCTCCAACCTCATAGTCCCACAACCCCGCACCACCCGTTTCTACCTCCTGCCCAAAATCCACAAACCTGATTGCCCCGGCCGACCCTTTGTCTCAGCCTGCTCTTGCCCCACCGAACTCCTCTCTGCATACCTCGACACGGTCCTGTCCCCCTTAGTCCAAGAACTTCCCACCTACGTTTGGGACACCACCCACGCCCTCCACCTCCTCCATGATTTTCGCTTCACCGGTCTCCAACGCCTTATCTTCAGCATGGACATCCAGTCCCTGTACACCTCCATCCCCCATCACGAAGGCCTCAAAGCCCTCCACTTCTTCCTTTCCTGCCGTACCAACCAGTACCCTTCCACTGACACCCTCCTTCGACTGACTGAACTGGTCCTCACTCTGAACAACTTCTCTTTCCAATCCTCCCACTTCCTCCAAACCAAAGGAGTAGCCATGGGCACCCGCATGGGCCCCAGCTGTGCCTGCCTCTTCGTAGGATATGTGGAACAGTCCATCTTCCGCAGCTACCATGCCATCACCCCCCACCTTTTCCTCCGCTACATCGATGACAGTATCGGTGCTGCCTCGTGCTCCCACGAGGAGGTTGAACAGTTTATCCACTTTACCAACACTTTCCACCCCGACCTCAAATTCACCTGGACCGTCTCAGACTCCTCCCTCCCCTTCCTAGACCTTTCCATTTCTATCTCTGGCGACCGAATCAACACGGACATTTACTATAAACTGACCGACTCCCACAGCTACCTAGACTACACCTCCTCCCACCCTGCCCCCTGTAAAAACGCCATCCCGTATTCCCAATTCTTTCGTCTCCACCGCATCTGCTCCCAGGAGGACCAGTTCCAAAACTGTACAACCCAGATGGCCTCCTTCTTCAAGGACCGCAATTTCCCCCTCGGACGTGGTCAACGATGCCCTCCACCGCATCTCTTCCACTTCCTGCTTCTCCGCCCTTGAGCCCCGCCCCTCCAACCGCCACCAGGACAGAACCCCACTGGTCCTCACCTACCACCCCACCAACCTCCATGTCCAGCGTATCATCCGCCGTCATTTCCGCCACCTCCAACAGACCCCACCACCAGGGATGTACTTCCCTTCCCTCCCCTATCAGCGTTCCAAAAAGACCACTCCCTCCGTGACTCCCTCGTCAGGTCCACACCCCCCACCAACCCAACCTCCACTCTCGGCACCTTCTCCTGCAACCGCAAGAAATGCAAAACTTGCGCCCACACCTCCCCCCTTACTTCCCTCCAAGGCCTCAAGGGACATTTCCATATCTGCCACAAATTCACCTGCACCTCTACACACATCATCTATTGCATCCGCTGCACCCGATGTGGCCTCCTCTATATTGGGGAGACAGGCCGCCTACTTGCGGAACATTTCAGAGAACACCTCTGGGACACCCGGACCAACCAACCCAACCACCCACTTCAACACTTCAACTCCCCCTCCCACTCCACAAAGGACATGCAGGTCCTTGGACTCCTCCATCGCCAGACCATAGCAACACGACGGCTGGAGGAAGAGCGCCTCATCTTCCACCTAGGAACCTTCCAACCACAAGGGATGAACTCCGATTTCTCCAGTTTCCTCATTTCCCCTCCCCCCACCTTGTCTCAGTCAAATCCCTCGAACTCAGCACCGCCTTCCTAACCTGCAATCTTATTCCTGACCTCTCCGCTCCCACCCCACTCCGGCCTATCACCCTCACCTTGACCTCCTTCCAACTATCACATTTCCAATGCCCCTCCCCCAAGTCCCTCCTCCCTACCTTTTATCTTAGCCTGCTGGACACACTTTCCTCATTCCTGAAGAAGGGCTTATGTCCGAAACGTCGATTCTCCTGTTCCTTGAATGCTGCCTGACCTGCTGCACTTTTCCAGCAACACATTTTCACCCCTCAAAGATCAGCAAGGCGGCCTTTGTGTAGAGCCGCAGGAGGTGGGGGAGATACTAAACGAGTATTTTGCAACAGGGTTTACTGTGGGAAAGGACATGAAAGATATAGAATGTAGGGAAATAGATGGGGACACCTTGAAAAACGTCAATATTACAGAGAAGGAAGTGCTGGATGTCTTGAAATGCATAAAAAGTGGATAAATCCCCAGGACCTGATCAGGTGTAGCCTAGAACTCTGAGGGAAGATCGGGAAGTGACTGCTGGGCCTCTTACGGAGATATTTGTATCATCGATAGTCACAGGTGAGGTGCCAGAAGACTAGACATTGGCTAACGTGGTGCCATTGCTGAAGAAAGGTGGTAAGGACAAGCCAGGGAACTATAGACCAGTAAGCCTGACATCTGTGGTGGGCATGTTGTTGGAGGGAATCCTGAAGGACAGGGTGTACATGTTTTGGAAAGACAAAGACTGATTAAGGATAGGCAACATGGCTTTGTGCATGGGAAATCATGTCTCACAAACTTGATTGAGTTTTTTTTTGAAGAAGTAACAAAGAGGATTGATGTGGGCAGAGCAGTAGATGTGATCTATATGGACTTCAGTAAGGCGCTCGACAAGGGTCCCCATGGGAGACTGGTTAGCAAGGTTAGATCTCATGGAATACAGGGAGAACTAGCCATTTGGATACAGAACTGGCTCAAAGGTAGAATACAGAGGGTGGTGGTGGAGGAGGGTTGTTTTTCAGACTGGAGGCCTGTGACAAGTGGAGTGCCACAAGGATCAGTGCTAGGCCCTCTACTTTTCATCATTTCTATAAATGATTTGGCTGTGAGCATAAGATGTATAGTTAGTACTTTTGCAGATGACACCAAAATTAGAGGTGTAGTGGATTGCAAAGAAGGTTACCTCAGATTACAACAGGATCTTGACCAGATGGGCCAATGGGCTGAAAAGTGGCAGATGGAGTTTAATTCAGATAACTGTGAGGTGCTGCATTTTGGGAAAGCAAATCTTAGCAGGACTTATACACTTAATGGTGAGGTCCTAGGGATTGTTGCTGAACAAAGAAGCTTGGAATGCAGGCTCATAGCTCCTTGAAAGTGGAGTTGCAGGTAGATAAGATAGTGAAGGTGGCGTTTGGTATGCTTTCCTTTATTGGTCAGAGTACTGAGTACAGGAGTTGGGAGATCATGCTGTGACTGTACAGGACATTGGTTAGGCCACTGATGGAACATTGCATGCAATTCTGGTCTCTTTCATATCAGAAAGATGTTGTGAAACTTGAAAGGGTTGAGAAAAGATTCACAAGGATGTTATCAGGGTTGGAGGATTTGAGCTATAGGGAGAGGTTGAATCAGCTGGGGCTGTTTTCCCTAGTACGTCGGAGGCTGAAGGGTGACCTTATAGAGGTGTATAAAATCATGAGGGGCATGGATTGTCTACTTATTCTAAGTCTTTTCCCTGGGATGGGGGAGTCCAGAAGTAGAGGGCATAGGTTTTGGGTCAGAGGGGAAAGATATAAGAGTGACCTAAGGGGCAACTTTTTTATGCAGAGGGTGGTACGTGTATGGAATGAGCTGCCAGAGGAAATGGTGGAGGCTGGTACAATTGCAACATTTAAAAGGCATCTGGATGGGTATATGAACAAGAAGGGTTTGGTGGGATATGGGCCGGGTGCTGGCAGGGGGTACTAGATTGGGTTTGGATATCTGGTCGGCATGGACCAGTTGGAGTGAAGGGTCTGCTTCCATGCTGTACATCTCTATGATTTTATAATGAATTTTATTCAAGTAATCAAGGTACGGTGATTCTAATCCAGCTAGCAACAGTGGAAAAAGGGTCAAAGACTAAAATAATCCACAGTCTGAATCACAGATGAATCCCATCCTAGTAAAGCTGCATTCGTAAAACATTAATAACCCCACAAAATTCGCCTAGAAATACAATCATGCTGTTATTTTAGGATGACTCAAATCTTCCAAGATACAACCTGTGGCGACAAGACCACAGAATTAAAGGATTTTTGCAATCAGAAGCTAATTTTCTTGGCCTCCTATCAAGTAAAGCACAGCATCAGAAATATTCCAGTGTGCATTCCTTCACCTGCTTTGTTCACTATGGTGGTCCGCCCCAGAGGATTTCTATAAATTCTCCCCATGGGCATGTGAATCAGATGAGTCCAACTCTCACTATGTCATTGCTTTTTCAGCAATGTTTCTGACTGTTCAGACCCTGACCAGAAACTACATTCACCAATTACTCTTGGGATATCACTTTGTTTTAACTCTTGCATATTTTTGGTTACTTCAAGTGCCTTCTCATTGAAATTCAGGGAATAAAGTCATACTCTTTATAAACAACAAACTGTGGCTATCACCCTGTGAGAATTAAAATACAAAACACTTTGCAAGTGGAACTAGGAATTTTTTAAATTAAACACAAGAAGTTCTCTTACTCTTTTCCCCTTAAACCTTCTGATAGAGGAATCACATATTTCCATGACTTCTGGGTAATCCTCACAAAGTGAAACAATTCAACATTCTGATAACAACAAAATCACAAGATGTGAGAAACGACAGGGAAAGTTTCCTGTACATAGGCTACACGTCTAGGGGAAAGCAAATCTCTGTAAGAGTTCTACTTTGGTGATCATCATGTTTTCCCACTCCATGAAAGGTTTGTGCTTGTAAAATAATTTTCATTATACAGACAACAAAATTGAAAGAAACAATTCAAATGATATCTTAATGATTTGCAGCTAGAAAGAGAGATAAGCGTCAAAGCTTTTAATGTTGTGCATTAACTGTATATGTACTGAAGATCCCAGTACCTTGCCTACGTCTCAGGTTACTGACGCTGAAAAGTCTCGGTTTTCTGGAAAAGTGTATGTACCCATGAGACAAACAACTCCAAAAACAGCCAACTGCAAACCTCCAGGCACAAACTTCAAACAGACAATCAGCAAAGGTAAACACAAGGAAAATGGAAATAAGGACAAGAGCACTGCGGTTTCAAGGTATCATGTGATTCTAGGACCACAGGTTGGACATCTCTTCTCCAATGAGAGTTCCAGCGTCAATAAACCAGATTGCAGATGAATTAAATCACCTAATATATATCACAGAAACAGTGTTGTACCATGCAGTTTCATTGATACTTGGATGGTTTATCAGCCACAAAATCCAACCAGACAGCAAACTCTGGAGATTAATTTTGCAGAATAAAACTGGTTCTGCTTTAATGCGGCAGTTCCGTTCCCATACAATCCCATGTTAGAAGAAAATCGCATAATACTGACTATTTAAACTAACAGGGCCAAAACTGCATCATAATCAATATATGCTTCAAAAGTTTGCACTTTAGGAACAATGTCCCAATTCGTCAATCGTGTTAAAGTGAATTTGCATTAACGAAACACGTGTTATACACCTGTATAACATGGAACAGATGTTGCTGCATTTCCTGTATTAGGGAATTAGTGGGGTCTTGATTGTATCCCAGGGTTGTGTGTATATCTGTATTCTGCTAGATTGAAATTGTTGCTCTCATAAGGCCTGCTCTCTAATCGAGTACCACCAATGATACTCAATGGAAAGTTTTATTCATGAGGTTTTAAAACTTTCTGCAAATACTCCTGTGAATCCTGGCACTAAATGATTTCAAAGCAAATGGCTACAATTCAAATGGAGTCAACATTATTACCATTCACAGAAATACCAATCTTTAAATGCCAAACTCTCAGATTACAGAAACAATACAAATTTCATGTCCTGACACCTTGGGAACCAGAGATCTTTGTCTCAAAGCAACTGAGCCTCTTTGTGAGAAACACAGCAAGATCAGGAAACAAAAAAAGCCTCTCTTAAATTGCACAATTCTTTTAAAAAAGTTTACTTTCCAAATGTACTGCTACTTTAAAAGGCACCTACCTTGGCCTCCAGGGTACATGCATCTAAATGCTCGCCCAAGCTCCTCTGCTTGTACTCTGCCTGCTGGAGTCAATTCCCCTCCCCATTTCAATACCAGAAGTAGTGATGGATCATTCCTCCTGGAATCTGCAAACAAATGAGCCACGGCCATTAACCCTTTCAATATTATTTAATTTTCAAATGCACTGCAATATTAAAATGACTCAGTTGCTTAAAAAAGCACTATGCAAATCAGTCATTAGGTACAATTGGTCTCAGTATTCTTGGGCTGGAAGAGAAGAAAAATCATTCGGAATTCTTGCTCCAAATCAGGGTCTGGTAACCTAAGCTGCTGGAAATTGCAATGATGTAGATTATAGCCATGGAGAGGATTGACTTAGCTATGCTATACTAAGTTGCACGGGGTCAACAGTTTGCCAAGTCCTATTATTTTTCGGTGGTGTTTGAAGAATGGCCCCTTGAGTAAGAAACAATAGGTCAGTTATCACCACTCCAATCCAAGTTAAAAGATCAATAGCTTATGTTTAGACCAGTGGCAGAGAAACACAATTTAGGCTGACACTCCCAGTACGTTTCTCAGCCAATTCTGCATGCTGGAGGTGCTGTTTCTCCACTAAAACTAAAAACAAAATCACTCTCTCAAGTAAATGCACCCAACTCTAAATCCCATACCTTCCTCTTCACTGGAAGTTTTGGGTTGTCCATGAGGCAAGTATGTCATCTGAACCTTCCTGTTGATTCCAGAAAAATGACCATACCTGGAAAATACAATAATGCATTGAAATAATGAAAATAAAGCTCATTAATGATGGAATTCAAATTTAAAAGTAAAAAGAAACCACAGAATGCTGGAGAAACTCAGTAAATCTGGCAGCATCTATGGAGAGGGTAACACCAGACTTAATGTTTCAAAACTGATAGAATTCTGAAGAGGAGTCATACTGGACTTGAAACGTTAACTCTCTCTGTCTCCACAGATATTGCTAAACCTGCTGAGTTTCTCCATCAGTTTCTGTGTTTATTTTAGGTTTCCAGCATCCATAGTATTTGGCTTTTCACATGAAAAATGGCAAGTGTTGAAAAGCGTAGATCAGTCAACGTCTGAGAGAGCAAGATGCAGCAAGGGTGATAACTGAGCCATGAACTTCAGCAGTATTAATGGGTGGTATTTGTGCAGGAGGAGGAGGAGGCATGTGTCTTTCTTCAGATCTCAGTAAACATCAGGAAACTTGTTCTGACCAAAACTAGCTAAAAGAGCTCGAAGTATTTAAAAAAAAACACAGGAACATGAAAAACATAAACATGGTTAAAGGTAAAGTTGCCATAGTCCCAGGGAACCATGAGATTGTTTTTCACGGGAGAGGGAGACGACTGATTTTTGTTTAACCAAAGGATCAGCAAGGACTAGGCAGGGGCTGAGGTTGAGAAGGTAGGGATCTTCATGGTGACCTCAGGTGATGTGGGAACATCCGGATTACAATTACTTCCCCCTCAGAGCACTTACATTTCCAGCACAGTCTTTAACTGCTCTAGCTTGGATTTCTTCTCCTCTATTTCACAGTCATTATGCTGGCCCAATTCTGCTAGAAGCTCACGGGTGATGTCTAGAACTTCCTGAGAATAAAATGCAATAACTACAATTAGATCCAAGAATTCAAAAAAAACCCAAACACACCTCCAATGAGAGCAGCCTGTTGGCCCCATTATGAGAGCATACAGTACTTGGCCCAACACAGCTTCTCATGCCATTGAATGAAAGCGAATGAGTTTTAATAGATGTATACAATGTTATAATAGGTTCTGGTAAAGTAGATAAAAGGAACCCTGTTCTCATTAGCTGAAGTCAGGTAAAGATAAAGAGACCCAAGTCCCAGCAGACCATAGAACTGCTCGCTCATCAGAGAGAAAGAGAGAGAGAGACATAACTGGTAGTGATGAAGTAACCACATGGAGGCTAATATCCTGTTACGAAGTCACGCTTTATTTACACGTGCAAAGTCCTTGATATTGGTCAGGCTTCCTGAGCCAACTCTCATGAACACAACCTCTGACACTCCTGATTATATCTGTCAGTCAGGGCTCCCTGTTTGGACCAGGTTAACTGCCCCAATCAGGGAACTCTCATTCTGTGAGGTCTGCCTGGCTGACCTCATGACAAATCACTACAGGTGGTTTAACCAGAAAGTCACCACATTTCAGGCGAGTGCAAGGTTGAGAAGACACGACCTCCACAGTAACCTCAGCCGGCTGTGCTCTACGTTCCAAACCAGCTGTCCAGCCAACTGAGCTAAACAGCACCCTAGCTGACACAAAGACGAGGAGGCAGAGATATAAGGCAAGAGATGCTGGGGCATATGTGAGGAAGATAATTTTTCACAAAGGATGATAATGATTGGCAACTCATTACTAACAAGAGTAGTGTAAGAGAAGTGGATTAATGATTTCAAAAAGAAACTGGATTGCACCTTGAGTGGATTAAACATTCAGTGCTGCAGGGTTTGAGTCAAGGAACAAAACTGACTCCATTGCCCTACAACAAGCCAGCATGGATCTGTTCTGTCCTTTAATGATTATGCAATAGGTTAAAAGCACACTTCGCCATGAGAAAAAATTTGCAAACCAAAATCTAACAAATTACTTTATTGACTGTCAATGGATGGATAAGCTGAAGCATGAAGTGGGCGGCCTTGTATTCAAATACAAGAAAGTGAGGACTGCAGATGCTGGAGATCAGAGCTGAAAAATGTGTTGCTTGAGAAGTGCAGCAGGTCAGGCAGCATCCAAGGAGCAGGAGAATCGACGTTTCGGGCAGGAGCCCTTCCTCAGGAAGAAGGGCTCATGTCCGAAACGTCGATTCTCCTGCTCCTTGGATGCAGCCTGACCTGCTGCACTTCTCAAGCAACACATTTTTCAGCTCTTGTATTCAAATAGCCTTACCAGAGCTTTCTACATCTGGCCTGAGCATAGACTTTCTGCAGAATCCTGCGCTGCACACTCCATTCCTGAGAGCTACTGGCACTTGCAGTGGCTGCACCCCCCAAAAGAAACATTTGAAACTCACTGAACTACAGAATTATCTCATACCTGAAGCTGCTTTGGTTTCTTTAACTTTAGTTTGCCAGTCTTGTATCCTTCATACTTCTCAAACAAGTCAAAGAATCTGCAATGAGAAATGTTGGCATATTGAAAACAAAGGCGAAAGATGGTCAAATATGAATTTACACCTTGCAAATATTTAGGTGAATTATCAGAATTTAAACTTATCGAAGCTACCTAATTTTGAATTTTCTCCCTATACCAAAGGAACTGGATGAAAGTTATTAAAATATTTCTTAAGATGGCTAAATGCTTACAAATAAACATGACAAATCAAAACAGCCGTCTGTTAGTGCAGAACATGAGTAACACATTCTGTTGAAGTTTTTTATCTTGACATATTGCAATGATATATGACAACTGATTGCCAGGCTTTGTCCGTATCTCAAACCCAGCTGGCTAATTCCAATTCTTTAACAGAATAGGGGAGATTTGCTGATGCACTTCTGAGGGCAACGTCCTGGCAAATCAGTCAACTTGCTCAGTTTGAAATTTAAACAAAGCCTGGCAGTTGACTGTCAGTCAGCTTTAATGCATACATTCTCCATGGGAATACCCCTACCAGAGTCCAAATGACAACCAATCAGCACTCTCTTTCCGTGCAGTAAATGTGGTTTTCTCCTTAATTAGGTACATTTTTTCAAAATGTCCTAGTGAAACAAGTGTTTGATTTATCTGTATTCTAAAATGATTGATTTTAGAGTTTGATTTTGAGCTAGTGGCTTATTGGCTTTAACCTGTGTTTCTGAAGTAGTTCAATGACTAAGTTAATTACTTCTGTAGCCATGGTGATTTCTTGTAAAAACAGAAGAAAGAGTTCCAGGAGAGTAGTAGGGTTTTGTTTTCATTGTGTTATGGACTAGACCAAACCCCCTTCAAATATATCAAGGAGATAATCCAGACCCTAATTTGTATTAGCGAGTTTTGAGAAGGTTTGTAGTTCAGGTTGAAGTTCTGGATGTAGGTTTGTTCGCTAAGCTGGAAGGTTCAACCTTCCAGCTCATAGTATGTCACAATTGGAAGAGTTTATATGAGCAAAGTAAATAATTGTGTATCAAATTTTCAGATTAAAAAGGTCATAGAGGAATTTTTTTCCCCCCTTTGATTAGGAGAAACACCTATAGCTTGTAAAAGGATTTGCAGTTTCAGTTTGGAACTTTGCAGAAATCTTGGCAAAAGCTGGACTTGCCCCGTAATCCACAGGAGGGAGCTACACCAGATTTTAGATTATAATAAAGGCTTTAGTCTTGGGTATAACAATATATGGGCTTAGATACACTTTCATTTTGCACATTCGTAGACAGAAAACTTTAAGCCATTTATCTTCTAGTTTTATGTTATTTTGTAACATTTTATCAGATAGTTAAAAATAAAATACTGTTTGGGTAATAATGACTTAAGTGCCTGGAGTGGCCAATACTCTCGACTCTGAGCCTGAAGGTTATAGGTTCAACCCATACTTCAGAGACTTTAACAGAAGTCCAGACAGACACCACAGTCTAATAGTGAGGGAGAGTCACATAGTCGTAAATGTCCTTAGGATGAGCCATTAAGCTAAGGTCTCGGCTGCCCCGAAGGCAAATAGAAAAAGTCCCAAGGCACTATTTCAAAGAAAAAGATGGAAGATTGCCCCAGAAACCTGACTTATATATATTCCTCAATCAACATCACTTTGGGGGGCACAGTGGCTTAATAGCACGGCTGCCTCATAGCACCAGGGTCCCAGGTTCAATTCCAGACTCTGGCGTCTGTCTGCATGGAGTTTGCACATTCTCCTCGCGTTTGCGTGGGTTTCCTCTGGGTGCTCTGGTTTCCTCCCACAGTCCAAAGATATGCAGGTTAGGTGAATTGGCCTTGGTAAATTGTCGGTAGTGTTAGGTGCATTAGTCAGAGGGAAATGGGTCTGGGTGGGTTACTCTTCAGAAGGTCAGTGTGGACTGGTTGGGCCGAAGGGCCTGTTTCCACACTGTAGGGAATCTAATCTAATCTAAACACAGATAACTTAGTAATTATCACATTGCTGTTTTTACAGCTGACTTTGTGAAAATTGGCTGGCATGTTTCTTATATTCTCACACTTCAGGGCTATTTCATTGGCTGTAAAATTATTTGGGTTGAGATGCAGAAAGGTGCCTTAGAAAAACGGATCATTCTTTTACAGTAACAGCAGCACTGGAGAAATTCCCAAAAAGCAGCAAACAATGCTGAGATTTTAAAATTACATTGTCCAAGTATTTGTCTAAATTCAAGAGTCTAAATTCAAGATCCAAACGGTTATGGCTAATTTGTAAACTGTTTGTAGAAAATAATTATGAATGGGTCCTGTTCTGGCCTAATGAAAAACTGACACCACTCAGTTTAGTCACTTTTGGTACATCTCTGTTTGTCTGTTCCAAGTTACAAAGGAATTGCAAAGGGAGTACAAAACTAGATAGGTACAGCCCATCCTTCCAGTGCTTACAATCCACCATTCACAGATTTTTTTTCTCTCCATTGGACGATGCAGAAGCCATCCCAGGCTCTGTTATTCAATGTCTGAAGTACATGTTGAACAAGAAAAAGTACAAAGACAAATGCAATCTAACTGGAGTACAGACTGATATAGCCATACAGTATGGAAACTGACCCTTCAGTCCAACTAGTCCACTCCAACCATGTTCCCAAACTAAACTAATCCCACCTGCTTGTGTTTGGCCCATATCCCTCCAAACCTTTCTTACTGATGTATTTATCCAAATGTCTTTTAACCATTGTAACTTTACCTGCACCCACCACTTTCTCTGGCAGTTCATTCCACACACTAACCACTCTCAGTGTAAAATTACTGCCCCTAATATCCTTTTTAAAACTTTCTCCTCCAAGCTTAAAAATATGCCCCTTAGTTTTGAACTCACCCACCCTCGGGAAAAGACCATTGTCATTCACCTTACTTATGCCCCTCCTGATTTTATAAAACTCAATAAACTCACCCCTCAATCTCCTAAGCTCCCGTAAAAAAAATGTCTCAGCCTTTTCTATCTATTTTCATATCTCAAACCCTCCATTCCTGCCAACATCCTGGTAAATCTTTTCTGAATCCTCTCCAGTTTAATAATATCCTTCCTATAACAAGGCAACCAGAATAGCACACAGTATTCCAGAAGAGGCCTTACCAACATCCCGTACAATCTCAACATGGCGTGCCAATTCCTATACTCAAAGGACTGAGCAATGAAGGCAAGCGTGCTAAACGCCTTCTTGGGCAGCGCAGTGACTCAGCGGTTAGCACTGTTGCCTCACAGCGCCAGGGACCTGGGTTCAAGTCCAGTGTCGGTGACTGTCTGCGTGGAGTCTGCACATTCTCCGTTATGGTCTTAACCACTCTGACTACGTGACACAAACTTTAAAGAAATATATACCTGAAGCCCTCAGTCTCTGTTCTACAACACTACCCAGGGCCTTACCATTAATTGTATTAGTCCTGCCCTTGTTTATCAACATGCTATACCTCATATTTATCTACCTGCTCTTCAGTCCATTGACTCAATCGAACAAGATCTCTTTGTAATCTTAGCTTCAACAACAGCCTCTCATTCATACTCCACTGGTTTAGCAACATGCCTCAGCTTGCTTTGTTGTGCTACTCCAAGACGAGTGATTACAGGTAATGACACTCCCAAATTACTTGCATCCTCCCCCCCTAGGTAGTTCACCACTTCTTTCTTACTTTCATCTTATGCGAAAAAGCAAAACATTTACCTTATTTGTAGTGATCTATGAACCTTGCTTGCTAACTAAATCCTGCATCCCAGGAATTAATCAAGTGAAACTTCTCTGGACTGTTCTAATGCAAATAAGGAGATCACCAATCCTCCGGGTATGGTCTCACCAAATTCCCATACAGATGCAGTAAGATTTTCCTATTCTTACACTCTAGCCCCTTTGCAATAAATACCAACATTCCATTTGCCTTCTCAAAATTATTCTCAAAATGTAATGCTTTGTATTCATGTCTGACATAATGCAGATCCATACACCACCAATTTGCATACGGCATGGGGAGCTCATGGCTCCCAAATAAGATAAATATCAGTCACAGACTGACCTGGCACCTTTTCAGATCTTGCTCAACACCACACTAGGCTCTGGCCAAAACAAACTGCCAGAGCACTCCTTTCCTTCTCTACCTCAGAATTTCCATTGAAACAGTGTACTGTATTTCTATTCTTCCTGCCAAAATGGATAAGTTCATATTTTCCCATCATATTCCAGCTCCTAAATTTTTGTCCCATCATTTCACCAATCTATACCCCAATGCAAACTCTCTACTTCCTCTTTAAACTTACTTACCTACCTATCTTGGTGTTACTTGCAAACTTAGCTTCAGTCTACATAGTATCGTAACCACCACATTACTACACCCTAAACAATCCCTTTTTATTTTGATGGGATATTCACTGGGCCAGCAGGAAAACTATCCAAGTAAAAGTAAAAATACAGCAAATGCTGGGATATGAAATAATAACAAAGTGACGGAGAAACACAGCAAGTTGGGCACGATCTGAACAATTCCAGAGATAGAGTCTCAAATGTTGAAAATTCTCTCTCCACAGATGCTGCCAAACCTGTTGAGTTATCCATTTTGGCAGGAAGAATAGAAATATAGTACACTATTTCAATGGAAATTCTGAGGTAGAGTTGGGCCAGGTCTGAAAAGGTGCCAGATCAGTCTGTGGCTGATATTTATCTTATCTTCTGTGGCTGATATTTATCTTATCTGGGAGCCATGAGCTACCCATGCTGCCATGAGCTGCCAGCAGAAGTGGTTGAGGCAAGTACACTAACAACATTTAAAATCCTGGCAGCTTAATGTTGCAGGATACAAATGCTACAGGAAGTAACCTGAGTGGCAACTTTTTTTTTTAAAAACAGAGGGTGGTACACATATGGAATAAGCTGCCAGCGGAAGTGGTTGAGGCAAGTACACTAACAACATTTAAACGGCATTTGGACAAATATATGGACAGGAAAGGATTAGACAGACATAGGTCAAGTGCAGGGAAGTAGGGTTGGCATGGATGGACATTTTAGTCAGCATGAACCAGTGGGACCAAAGGGCTGTCTCCGTGATGTAGGACTCTATGACTCTAAGCCATCCTACTATTGCCTTTTGTGGCACAATGGCAAGTTTTGTTTGAGAACACTCCTGTAGAATACCATTTTACTCAGTTAAAAGCACAGTGTAAATTGCTTTCTGATGGGAAAAGTGCATTTCACGTGTAAGGTCACAGGGTGTTTCATTGCAAACAAAAACACTGTCAGCTTCTCATTTGGTAGCAAAAAGTATTTCCACGATCACTTCATGGTACTATCTGTCATTACAGAAAGCTCCAACTTAAATTATTTAATTGAAAGGAGAAAGCTATTTCCACGGTGGCTCAATGCCTCACAGCACCAGGGACTGGGGTTCAATTCCCACCTCGGGCAACTGTCTGTGTGGAGTTTGCACATTCTCCCAGTGTTGGTGTGGGTTTCCTCCGGGTGTTCTGGTTTCCTCCCACAGTCCAAAGATGTGAAGGTTAGGTGAATTGGCCATGCTAAGTTGCCTGTAGTGTTAGGTGGATTAGTCAGGGGTAAATGTTGGGGAATGGGTCTGGGTGGGTTGCTCTTCGGAGGGTCGGTGTAGACTTGTTGGGCCGAAGGGCCTGATTCCATACTGTAGGGACTCGAATCAAATAGAATCAAATCTAAATAACAAATGGTTTGTGTGTGTTGGGTGAAAGTAGCAGTTGACAGCAGCTGAGGCTCTGGTCAGGTTAAATTGCCTGTATACACAATGAGTCACAGTGTTATCAAAGTTTCAAAGGTCACTGGCAATCAATCAGGCAGAAAAGACTGAACATTATGCCCCACAGACATGCTCAGGAATCACAGTGTATGCAACAGTTATAACCTTGCCACACTCAAGATTAACTGCAGAATCTGACATTCTGTCATACCAACTCTGTGCTGACAAGCCAGCATAAACATTGACATTGATTCACAACATGCTTGAAATGTGGGCAAATCAGCAGCTAGTGCATCTGATTCCAGACAAGATTCAACCACATTAGTGTAAAGATAATGTGTGATGTTTAGACACACAACAGCCAAAACCAAATTTAATGGTACTATTAACTTACTGAACACCATACAGTGTCTGCAATATTAACTGCTGACATAGAGCAGTAAACTGTTTGCAGGAAGCTGAGAATAAATGAAGATCAAACTTACATTTATATAACACTTCTCACAATTAGGTGTTCAAAGACTCTTTACAGCCAATGAGATACTTTTTAAAGTAATGAAGAGTTGTGATGTAAGAAGCACAACATTCAATTTGCAGAGTGATTAGTCCCACAAGCAATGACTAGATATGCCCGGGTAAACTGCTGAAGTGCTGTCAGTCGAGGGCAAACATTGGTCAGGATATACAGGAATTTGCTTCCCAACTATTGCAGGGGAACTTTTACTACCACCCCAGAATATAAACGGGGCCTCAATTTAATGTCTTGTGAAAAATGTTGCTTCTGACAGTGCAATGCTCCTAAAGCAAAACAGCGCAGACACACTTCCAGTGTAAGACCATAGCAACAGGAGTAGGCAGTTTGGTGCCTTGAATCTGCTTCGTCATTCAGTAGGATCATTGCTGATCTAACACTCATTAGGTGAATTGGCCATGCTAAATTGCCTATAGTGTTAGGTGGATTAATCAGGGGTAAATGTAGGGGAATGGGTCTGGGTGGGTTGCTCTTCGGAGGGTCGGTGTGGACTTGTTGGGCCTTTCCCCATAGGCCTTGAATCGCTAACTGATCAATAATCTGTCCGTGTGATCCTTAAATAGAAACAAGGACTTGTTCTCACAGCTTCCTGTGGCTAGGAGCTCCAAAGACTCTCAAGCTTTACTGAAGAAACTTCTCCTCATTTCAGTCATAAATTGCTGCTCCTTTCTGATTTTAATATTCATTCTCAGGATGAGGGCATCACAGGCATTCACTGTCCAGCCCTAATTGCCCAGAGGATAGTTAAGAGTCAACCACACTGCGGTGGGTCTGGAGTTACATGTAGGCCAAACCAGGTAAGGGTGGCAGTTTCCTTCCCTAAAGGACATTAGTGAACCAGGTGAGTTTTTCCAATCAACAATGGATTCATTTTCATCATTAGAGTCTTATTTTCAGATCATTATTGAATCCAAATTCCATCTACCATGGCAGGTTTCAAACTTGGGTCCCTAGAACATTACCTGGGTCTCTAAATTAATGGTCCAGCGATTACACCACCAGGCCATCGCCACCTCCTCTTTATTCTGAGACTATGCCCTCTAGCCCTAGACTCTCCTATGACGAGCAACATCCCATCAGCACTTACAATGTCAAGTCCCTTAAGAATCCCATATGTTTTCATGAAATCATCTCTCATTCTGCTCAACTCCAATGCATAGAGTTTAGCAGAATGCAGCCTGTTTAGCCGTTGCTCATGAATCAATCCTTCCAAACCAGGGATTATCCTATTGCACCTTCTGTAAACGGTCTCCAATGAAATAAAAGATTTTCTCAAAGGGGACCAAAACTGTTCAAAGTACTCCAGCTACAGTCTCACTCGTACCTTGTACAGTTGCAGTAATGTGCTCTAAAGTCTTTCGTGAAACTGGAATGCACAACCTTCTTATGTGTATAGAGGAACCCCTGAGCAATGGTTAGAAAATAATGCATTGAAAGTCACTAACTGGGCAGAGATGCGTTGATGACACAATGCACTGAGTGACCTGTTACTTTCCTTCTTCCAAAAAAATGTTAACTTTCACTAACTTTGGATGCATGACTTCCATCTTCATCTTTTGTTTTGGAGTTCGGTCACCATGTCGAATGATTGCAATGACACAGCGCAGTTCCATCCTGTGAAACACAACATAATGAGTTTATTTTAATCAAAAAAAGCACAATTAAAAAGACCCTCACAGAATACAAATTGGAGTCATAGAGATGTACAGCACAGAAACAGACCCTCCGGTCCAAGTTGTTCATGCCGACCAGCTGTCCCAACCCAATCTAGTCCCACCAACTAGCACCTGGCCCATATCCCTCCAAATCCTTCCTATTCCTATACCCATCTATATGCTTTTTAAATGTTGTAATTGTACTAGCCTCCACCACTTCCTCTGACAGCTCACTCCATACACATACCACCCTCTGCATGAAGAAGCTGTTCCTTAGGTCTCTTTTATATCTTTCCTCTCTCACCCTAAACCTATGCCCTCCAGTTCTGGACTCCCTGACCCCAGGGAAAAGACCTTATCTATATATCCTGTCCATGCACCTCATGTTTTTATAAACCTCCATAAGCCTCTGACACTCCAGGGAAAACAGCCCCAGCCTATTCAATCTCTCCCTATAGCTCAAATCCTCCAACCCTGGCAATATCCTTGTTAATCTTTTCTGAACCCTTTCAAGTTTCATAACATCCTTCTGATAGGAAGGAGACCAGAATTGCACACAATGTTCCAAAAATGGCCTAACCAATGTCCTGTACAGCTGCAACATGACCTCCCAACTCCCCTACTCAATACTCTGACTAATAAAAGAAAGCATACCAAATGCCTTCTTCACTATCCTATCTACCTGCAACTCCACTTTCAAGGATTCATCAAATAAATCAGATAACTCTGGTGCAGAAGAGTAATGTCACATATTTAGTCAAAGGTGAGCTCGTTGAGAAGGGATGGTAGTACTTTCTTTCCCCATTTCTTTCCCTATCTTTAGCCTCAAGGAGACCAGAAGTTGGAACGCTGCATATGAGGGATAAAATATTCAAGAGCAACACACTGCAGAGAAAACAGAGCTCATGAAGTGCAGCTAGAAGCCAGAGCAAGATGAGCTGCAGCCTTGGTAAATAATCCTTGTGACTATCACCAATATCATGACATTAAAGTAAAAACTGTCATTATCTGTGTATTGGGTGTCAAGAGCGGGGGAAACAACGTTGGAAATAGAAGATAGAAAAATTAAAAAGGAGACTTGGAAGGCAGAGGAAACAGAAGCTATCAGCAAATTAGGTTGTAGTTCAAAACAATTTGCAAAAGCAAGCCTAAAGGTAATATATCTAAATGTACAGAGCTTTCACAATAAGATTTATGAATTAACAGTATAAATAGTTGTAAAAAGATACAATGTGGTGTTTATAGTGTGACTGAACATCCAAGAGTATTCAATCATTAGGAAGAATATTCAAAAAAGGAAACAAAAAAACAAGAGGTGAAGATGGGCATTGCTATTGAAGTATTACATATCACTGCAATAATGAGAAAGTATATTTGCATAGGAAATCTAGATGTGGCATCAGTCAGGGTGGAGCTAAAAAACAACAAGGGACAGAAAACATTAGTGGGAGATGTCTACAGACTTCCAAACAGTAATCATGGCAACAAGGGTGCTTTGGTAATTCCAGGTGACATAAATTTATTTGCATACTGGACAAATCACATTAGTGACAACACTGTGGTAGAGAATTCTTGAAATGTATATTGGATGTGTGTTTTTAGACCAATACATTGAGATACCAACAAGTAGTCTAATCCAAAGCTAGGGTCATAACTCTAAACAAAGGTATGAGGAGTGAATTGGCTGCAATGTACTGGGCAACTTCATTAAACGGCATGTGTGTGGATAGGCAACAGTTAACATTTAAGGAACAACTGCATGCATTGCAATTGAAAGGGCACAATTGGAAAAGCAGCCAAAATCAAAGAGAGGTCACAAAGTTGCTAGAAAAATACACAAATTTAGGGACAGGGAGTAGTTTAGAATTCAGCAAAGGGGGAACCAAATGGTTCACCAAGGAGGGAAAATTAAAGTACGAAAGTAAACTTGCAAGGGTTTTAAGTATGTAAAAACTACTTCAGTTCTGTCTTCAAAGAATAACGTTCAAAAAAACCTCCCAGATATGCTAGAGAAGCAAAGGTTTATTGAGAAAGAGGAGTTGAAAGGGACTAGCATAAGCTAAACTAAAGTGTTGAAGAAACGAATGTGAGTAAAAGCCGGCAATCCCTATAGCCTGATAATCTACACACTGGAATGTTAAAAGGAGGTGGCTATAAAAATAGTTTGTTGTTATTTTGCAAAATTTTGTAGATTCTGAAACAGACCTGACAGATTAGAGGATGGCAAATGTCATCACATTATTTAACAAAAAGGAAAGGAAAAAAAACAGGAATTACTGAGTGGTTAGGCTAACATCAGCAGAAGAGGCTGATTGGTCCACTCCTGCTCCTAACATTCTTGTATGTTCCAGATCTAAACAACTGGTCGCATGAAAACAACTATTACCTCATTCTTTTGCCAATCAATATCAGTACTCTGGTTAGTGAGCCTCCTGCTACTGAAAGCAGTTTCTTATCTACTCTATCAAAGTCATTCATGATTTGTATAACTGAAGTCTCTCATCTCTGGTACCATTTTCATTAAATATACTTCATTCTGAAAATCAGCAAATTAAGCAAAAGTTTAAACTGACATTTGACCTCAGTTTTTTTCTGACCAGAAATCTCTCTCTGCTGAGAGTTTTGACTTACATTGTTCCTGAGGTGGTTGGAACAATTGGAATATCTTCAGCTTCTGTGGGTATGGACCATGGTATCTGCAGCTGAGGGGCGAGTTCCCGCATAATTATATTACTGTGGAGAAAGACAAATTCCATTCAAACTAACTTCTTCCATACAGTAATACTACACACAGAATATTTAAATTCTTAAACAAGTTGTGTTGAAAAGAAAATGCAGGAATCACACAGGTCTCAATCAACTGACAGATAGAGAAAAACAGGTTAAGATGGTAAAAACAGATCCTCAGAAAGAATCAGAAATGATGAGAAATATTTTCAGACACTGATGGACTTGTACATTTCCAATTTTGCTCATTGCCTTTCTGTGAATTCTCCCCCTGTTAATACTGATGACTGCTCCAGTCCTGCAATGCTATCCATGCACATTAGCATAAGATAGCTGAAAATCAAAAAATAGAGAAATTAAACAGTTGGCTCATATTAAAAGACACTCAGACAGCAGAGTGAGTTGATTTGATCTCCAAGTTTAAACAATGTGAATTATTCTGTAAGAAATTCAAATCCTGGAGCATGCAAGGAAACTAATCATGAATTCATGCTTTTTCTGATTTTTAATTAATTTACTCATTATTTTAAGTAGCCAAGTAAATAATATTCTTTTAAGCATACAGATATTATGGCTTAATATCTTCAGAAATATAACAAAGTTGTATGCATCAGACAAAAGAGGTTTCAGATCTAAGACGTTAGACCAAACATGATGAATGACAAAGTTGAGTACTGTCAATTAATCATGTTTCCTCCTATAGGCTCTAACATACAGTTTCTAATATTTTAAAGGCTTGTGTCTATAAATTTGCACCTCAATATTGCATTGCGTTGAACCTTCAAACTAATTTGTTGATCCTTATTTAGGGACATTTGTGCCAGACCTAATTACTAGTCAAGGGTCTAGATTGGAGTGGTGCTGGAAAAGCACAGCAGGTCAGGCAAAATCGACGTTTCGGAGATCCTGAAGGGCTTTTGCCCGAAACGTCGATTTTCCTGCTCCTCGGATGCTGCCTGACCTGCTGTGCTTTTCCAGCACCACTCCAACCTAGACTCTGGTTTCCAGCATCTGCAGTCCTTGTTTTTACCTAATTACTAGTCAATACTTACTATTAGACACAATTGGTTAGACTGTGACATTGGTCCATGTTAACTGCGGACATTATGATTCATATAACATATGAGAAGTGATTTCTCATTTGCAACATATGTACTCTCAAACTTTCTATTTTAATTTTTCTTCTTTTAATTAAAACTTTCTTCCATTTTCCAGGTCACAGACTACTGCACTGAGCACAGCCAAGGCCACAACCTGCTACTTTCCAGGCAATTTCAGACTTGACATTTCTCTGCTTCGCCCAGTCTCACCATTAGCCATGCTGGCATCATCTCTGCCATACCTCCACTCCACAATCCATTGACAGATCGTAAAACCAGGATGATTCTTTCAGGGTAAATGTCACACTTCTACATTTTAAAAATATGCCTTTTGATACAGAATGGTGTTCAAAAGTAGACTTATCTGATGTGTACCCTAGGATTTTTGCACAGTCGTCATAGTATTTCATGGAGTTTTTCACAAAGCTGAATCCATTGACGTCACAAACGTAGGAATGTCCATTCGCACGCAGCAGATCAAAACCACATACTGTTTGCTACATAAAACAAAATGTGCACAAATCAAATCAACACTGCCTGCTCTGCATCAGTAGAAATCTAACAAGCATGTACTCCCAATAAAAATCAAAAACTCATTCAATTAGATGAAACAAAGTTTTATTTTACAAAATGATCTCTTTTCCTCTCCCTATGACCCAAAGGTGCTTGTGCCTTTCTTGAATCTACAGATTATGGGTGACAGTTGCACTTCAATCTCTCTTCTAATTGTATGGCTGGCTTTTGAGCTGCAGATGTCTTGCAAATGGCATCTTCTCCATGACTAACACAGCCACAATATCCAGCAAGACTGACTGGCTGATTACCAGGATTGGGAACGTTGGCTGATATCCTTCACATTGCCACAGGGCACAAAGGAAAATCTGCATGTTTCCCAATTAGAAAGATTTTGTAAAGGGCTTCATTAGGTGATGGAGATAAAGGTGACCAACAAACAGAAAGAGGGAAGGCTAACAAGGGTGCAATAGTGAGGTCAGAGGATTCTTGTGAAGCATCTGAAAGCCAAAAGAAATAATGCATATTGTACTAACGTGGACAATTTTGAAAATTCATTAACATTTCAATAACAAAAGCCATGTTTCAAAACATTATTGAAGTTTATTCTACTTTATCATTCTAAACACAGCAACATGCATATTTTGGATAACTGATTGGATGCTTCTTCGTTTTTGAGGATTTATAGCTTACCTTAAAAGCTACGCATACTTTCCTCGCAACTAGTTTTTCCATGGCAGTTAACATCACAGGATAACGTATCTCTTTTCCTTCACTGTCTCGTTCCACTTTCCCATCCAGAGCTGGTGATTTGCGTGCCTCTGCATGTGCATAGTCAGGACCAACAGTGTAAACCTGAAGTAAGAACAGTTCAAAGTTCAAAGTTCATTTTGGACTTGCCTGCATGGCAAAAAATACTCACTCATTTTCCTTCAACCCCTGCCTGTTCACCAATGGCTATCAGGTTAGATTAAACATCGACTTCTCCAATAATAAGGAAAAATTAGACAAGCTGGGAGTACAGGCTAGCTGTTCCAGGCACAAAAATAGTGGCTAATCCTAAGATATGTACAGACAAACCCAGGTTGCCTAGAAGCCTTAGTCCAGAAACATGTCTGGATCCCAACCCTACAATAGCTGAAAGTGGAGCTCAGCAGAAAGACCAAATGGCTGATTAGCATTTTGTATTTAATGTTAATTACTTTTTCATGCAGAAACTGCATTCAGAAGTGTTGTGTTACACGCTATTTCACATTTTACTTAACCAAGAACACAAGATGTACAATCTGAATATGACTGCATGGTGCTTTAGTCATATCTCAGCAGACTGTTATTCATATCTGCTCCAATGGCCTAACTGGGATGTTGTTGCTTTCCTCCTGGGTGGGGCAAGTTGCGTCCTTTCCCAACTCAATGCAGAGAGCAGCTTTTGGGCAGGCCCAGCCTGACTCATATGCTTCCTCAAAGTCATAGTACCCACTGCTTTCACTGGATGCATTTCAGGGCACTCCATAGAGTTGAAGGCATTGGAGGGCTTTGTAATGAGAATACATTACAACGCAGAATTGAGTTACACATCTAATAAGATCAAATACAACAAACAAATCTTTTTACTCTTTAAAAATGTGGATATACTTTTGATAAACTAGACTTCTGTGGACTTTCCTTCCTTTGAGCAATACAAAATTAGAAATTTATAAAAGCAGGAATAGCACCTTTACGTCTGTTCCATCTGTTGGCATAAACTCTTCATAGATGTAAGATCCAGTTTTACGCACAGTGCTTTCAGGGGAGTAAACGCTGCTTCGACTGCCAATCTGAAAGAGTTGATAAGTCACAGTGTGAAGTAACACAACACTGCACAGTCTAGAATGCTCTACCTGTGCCCAAAACAAAATATGCCAGGGACAAAGTGGAACCATATATCAGAACTATTCTGATGTGGATTTCCATAGAGGCCATCTCAGAGGGATAAACAAATACTTCACAGAAAACAAATAATTTATGTAGAACAAGACTTTCAGGCATAGCAAGACTAAATGTTTTCAAAGTCAGATTTAGAGCAATTGCCTGGAACTACTAATGGCTGGAAAGATGCTAGAGTGGCAGTAATAGCATTCCAGAACAATGCATCTAAAATGGATTCAGGACATTTGGTCATCAAACTTAACGCATTGTCTCGAATTTTATGCTTTTATTTCAGAGTTTTCAGAATTTTTACTTTTATCTCCAGTACAATAAATGTCTCAGTACTATGGCTTTACTTATTCTAATCAATAATTAGATCAAGTCAGAGGAAGATAGCCAGCATTTGAATACTTCTTAAAAGGTCTTTCTCCTCCATTAAAATTTGAATTATAGAATCATAGATTAATTCTAACATGAAGGAGGCCATTCAGCCTGTCAAAGCTATAACAACCTTTCTGTGAGAACAACTGTTAGTCCCATTCTTCTATCCCTTCATGTCAACATTACTTTTCTTTGCAAAATCACCTTAAATTGACTCTCTGGCTCCCGCTTTGCCTATCGTTCACATCTGCAGTCATAACTATTGCTAAGACCTCTTCCTATTTTGAACACGTCTATCCAACCTGTTCTCAATCTTTACTTCTCTGAGGAAGACAACTCCAGCTTCTTCAATCTCTCTTCCTAACTGAAGCCCCTCATGCCTAGAATCACTCAAATATTTTCTGCATTTTTTAATGCCTTTCCATCCTTGCTTAAATCTTGTGTGCAAATTTATCACAATACTCCAGTTGAGGCCAAACTGCCTTTTAACAAAGATTCACCATAAATTAACACAAATAATACTCTAGCCTGCAAAGGCAATTAGAGACAGTGTTTGCTTCAGTGAAACAATTGGGGGTATTGATCTGATCATAGTTAATCTGAAATGGTTCTGGTCAAGTACAAGATCTTCCTCAAAATATATCATGGTCAAAATTCTCCCTCAAAATATTCTTTTTTTTAAAATGTTATGTTGTCCTTGTGTAGGAGCCATGCTAATCTTCTCTTCGCCATTCCAATTTTACTATTTATCAGTTTCTTCCTTCCAGAAGTGTCATATTTCTGTTACAATGCTTTAATTTCAAGGTAGACAGCATCTCAGTTAAAATGTCTCACCTAAAGAACAGTACCTCTGACTCTCCTAGCTGCTGCACTGGAGTCAGCCCAAACTGGGCGCTTCAAGCTAGATGGGGTTTGACCCCTTCACTTTTAATTTCAGTGACAGCACTGCTATTTTCTGAACACCACCAATGTGGCAGATGTGCATTAAGTATAAATGTTATCACAGTAGGAATGTTGGAAGGAGTAGCAGGCTCAACAAGAATTTTCAAAAGGAAATCGGATACATAGTTAAGAAGAAGAAAACTTTATGGCTTTGGAAAACGAGCAGGGTTGTCAGACTAATTGGATTGTTCTTCCAAAGTGAATTATGACTCAATGATTACACCATTTACTGTTGCATACTACTGTACCTTACGAAACAACCTCTGGCTCCCTCCCCCTGCCGACACAGGGTAATAAATATACACATTATGGTCTTCCGCACTCACGGGTTTCTCAACAAAGGGTTTCTGGAAGATTTCACCATTTACTTCCACATGATCATCACCTTCCACCAGACTGCATTCTGAAAATGAAGAAACAGAAAAATGTTTGACTCTTGCAAAAGCTTCACCTGCGCAGCAACGCAGTTTTTAAATTAATTAGTATACAAAACTACCAGCTGATGGCTCAATATCACTCCAGGCAGTGCCTTTACCCACCTGGAAGCTATGTTCTCATTTTAATACTGTTCATCCTCTTTATCCTATTTTAACAATGTGATGAAAGGTATGAATTATATATTTTAATATAATTTATGAGTTTGGATTTCAAACTAGGGGCATATAGGCATTGGGTGAAAGTGAGAATTGCAGATGCTGGAGATTAGATTCGAGAGTGTGGTGCTGGAAAAGCACAATGGATCAGGCAGCATCTGAGGAGCAGGAGAGTCGACTTTTCAGGCAAAAACCCTTCAGGAAGGAAGCCTTGATGAAAGGCTTTTGCCCAAAACGTCAACTCTCCTGCTCCTCGGATGCTGCCTGACCTGCTGTGCTTTTCCAGCACCACACTTTCACATATAGGTTTTTTTTTGAGAAGGGGATTTAAAAATTTATAGGTGCTAGCCTTTCTTGAACCACGACTTTAAAACTAATATGCATCAGACAGCAGGTAACTGCAAGGATGCCTTGAGTGTTAATATTTGTTTATATTGCGAGCATTTGTGACAAGAAAACATTAACCCACTGGCCTGAATCTAGGATGAAAGTATAGTTGAAAACCAACTGGGTTCAGTTAGGAGACCTGACTAAGTCAGAAACAAGCAGGAAAGGAAATTTCCTTTGACAAAGGAAATTGTTTACAGCAGTTAAAGGAATAAGTGGATGTGTATAGTTTGTAAAACTTCCAAATTATGAGCGTTTGCTTAGAATTCTGCTGAATGATAAAAGACAGAGAAAGTCTAAGTTCTCAGTTGAGAGAACTCACAGGTCGGAAACTGAACAGTTATGTCAAACCTACAGATTGAACAAAGAAGTAAAACTTGTGTTTTGAATCTTTCAGATGGTATAAGACATTCGATTGATTTTTGTTTCTTCTGATGTAATAAACTATTTCATTGTTAAAACCAAATCTGTAGCCTTGTGTGCTTTCAGTTAAAGACTGCCCCATTAAATTTTGAAACATTATCTGTCAAGCTAGATTTTATTCTGGGATCTGACTTGCCTAGTAGTAACATCAGCTGCGATAATAACAAGAACAATGATGATAATAGCAAGAAAAATCCGGGGATTATTTTAAAATTATAAATTGTGCAATGTCCTCAATCTCATACTGCACAGAGCAGATACTGCTAACAAGTATGTAGAATGCATATCATAGAAATAACCATGTGGTTTAACTGGTCTATGACATGTTAATGCTTCACTCAAACATCTCTCAACCCTCTTCATCTAACCCTACCAGCATCTCCTTCTTCCCCACATATTAAATTCCTCTTAAATATGTTGGTACTTTTTGCCTCAAGTATTTATTGTGATAGCAAGTTCAACATTCTCAACATTTTCTGGTTAAAAAATTTAAGAGAAACTTCCTGATTGGATTTCTTAGATAACTGAACAACATTTAAAAATTATTAAAACTTCACTTCAAAATACACGTTAAATTCCAAGCAAATTTGAGAGTTTCAAAATAATCTGGATGGACCACATTCTGGAATAATATTTCTGTTTTTGTCCATCAAGTGGCAGCAGTGAGTTAAAACAAAACTGGTGCAGCAGATACTTAGATGCAAACAGTTTTTAAAGCCATAATGCAGATTTTGCTTCTCCCATATTACTGTATACAGAAAATGCTTTGGTAAAGTCCAATATTTAAAAATTCTACATTCAGCTATTTCCTTGGTGAAATGAAAAAAGTAACTTGTACAGGATGAACTGGGCCTCAAAGCTTGTGAAAATAGACAATTTCAAAAACCAGTCCTAATTTTCACTGCGTAAAGAGAATCTGCAGAAAAAGCACCACTAACCATCAGGCCGGTCTGGATCACGATTCAACACTGCGTATCGGGGAAGGTCTATCCCTTCTTGTTGTAAAATTCGATAGACTTCTCTCCTGCAGAGTAAAAGATTAGTACCAGCCAATACGAACATTTAATCCAGAAAAATAATTAAAAATAAGATTTCAGCCATTTTATTTCTCAATGTTAACCATGTGCCAGTACCTCAAAGCGGTACTTAACACAAATAAGGCAAAGAAGAAAGTTCAGCTAAAGCAAGTTTCAGTTCTGGTTGTAATTCACCATTACAGTGAAAAATGCATAATTATGTGAACGTTAGCAGGGGACTGGGTTAAGTTCTGCTTTAGTGCTATTGGACAATGGAGTAAATATCCGACTCTCACCATTCAGGTTTATACAGCTGGCTGGGCCAGAAACTCAGAACAAGTCCCAACTCACCAGAAAGGGCAGGCGAGACAGTGACACACTCATTTTACTCAAATAGTATAGCATATATTGGGATTACGAGGTCAGCACCACCTTCTATCATAGGATTCAGCCCAAAGTAAGCAATGTCATTTTCATGTTGCCATGTCAACAGCTATTTATTAATATGGACTAATTTTAAAATCAACATTTGTCAACAAGTCAACTGAGCACCCAACAAAATTTCCCTCCAAGGTGAAGTACTGCTTATTCCAAAAATAAAAGTACTTCTATGTTTCATGCTTGATTATTGACTTATTTTCCATCTGCACATATCAAAATCTTCAGGGCTCAGCTTGAATAATGATATCTAATGAAATATGAATAATTCCTTACCTGAATTTAATGAATTGCCAATTTTCTGTTTACATTAAAACTTTAGACATTAGTAATACATGCCAAAGACACGTTACAATTTAATGCACAAATTCAAGTGCAACTTGAAGCACAGATCCATTTATCCAAGTTCTACAATAACGTGACAACCATTTGTTATTAATGATGTTTACAACATCAGGAAAGCTTCACGTAAAACAAAATTAAACCAGCAAGGATCTTAAAGTCATTTTCTGTTCCATCATAATCAAAGTGTGAGTGAGAGTGTGAGGAGATGAGGAATATTATCATAGATTTTCTTTGCAAATTGTCTTCCTTTACTTCCCTGATGAGAGGTTTATGTTCAGTTTAGCACAATAGGCAGTGTGAAGACTCAAAATATCTGTCATATATTAATTCTGTTTCTTAGAGTCAATGTAGTGAATACAGAATGAGGATAAATTGGCAAAATGTTATACCTTTACCAACAAATAGGCTGTGCACATGAACTTCTGGCAGGCTCAATAGTAGCAATGAAGATGGAAAACAATGGCCTATAGTTCCCTGCTTCAGTTTGCGAATAGCAAGAGAAACTGTGTTCTGACCAGTTAATAAAATTGTCTTAGCACTGGGTCCATTTTGGTTTGGTGTGGTGCCAACCACATGGTGCTTTTAATTCATTCTGCTAATTAAGGAAGGGGAATGGGAAACCCTAATGCATCATTACATTGGGATATTTGAATGGGTCTTGGCTGATTTAACGAAGCCTGATAATGTTTGAGGCTGATTCAGCACATAACCAATAACATTATGGTTTAAATTGACTAAATGTAATTCAAATCCAAAACAGATACCTCTAGACCTCATTTATGACATAAATGGAAGAATCTCCTGTTTTACCTGTCTTGGATAAAATATTGCATATTCAAGTCATTGATGAGAACTGGGTTCCTGAGTTTTGCGTAAGCCACTGCTTTATCCAAAGGAAAACCTAAAACAGAAAAAAAAAATGGATACTAGCTCAAAATCTGGAACTTTTAATTCATTTATCACAATCACCTATTATCATTGCTACTAGTCTTAAAAATGTACAATCCTCATTTTAACCCAATTGTACCACAAATGGATTTGCATAGACTCAATCTCATTCCATAGAGACAAAATAATCTCAGCATTCTTAAAAATTCATTTCTGAGATATGGTCATTGCCGGCCAAGCAAGCATCAATCGGTCATCGATTTGCCCAGAGGACAGAAAAGAGACTCTATGTCGCTGAAAGCCTGGAGTCTTATGTAGGCAGATTGCCTTCCCTAAAGATCATTATGCACTAGATGAACTTTTACAATTGATGGTTGTTTCATGGTCAACAATTGACTTGTTTTTCATTTCGAATTTTCTTATATTGATGTCAAATTTCATCAAGTGCCAAAATTCAAACCTAAACTCCCAGAACATTAGAGTTCTGCATTGCTAGTCCAGTGAAATTATCACTGTATCACCAACTCCCCAAAGCACTAATGTATACTAAAGACTTTGGCACAATTGATAAGACTTTCCAAAGACTTTGGATTTACTCACTTTATAGTAGTTTGTAAATATTCTAAGGTCATGAATGGGGCTTTAGAAATGCAAGACTTTTTCATTCTCTCTTCCTATTCCCAGCATACATTTAACGTGGCGCAAAATTACTAGTTAATAACTACTGCTAGCTTGGCACCTATCTCTTATAATAAAATCGAGTCACTATTTCTCACCTTTAGAATGGAAAGAGATCAGACAGTCACACACTGGCCAGTTCTCCACAGGCTCATTCAGAATGACATCTTCGTTAAATATCACCACACTGATATATTCAAATTTACACAGACGCTCAAGGATTTGTGTCATTGGCTTTGACTTTGATTTTTTCGCCATTGCACAAATCCCCACCAGGATTTGGCGTTCTGGCGGCTAGATGAGACAGGGAAAAATACGTTACAAATTTTAAACTTAAATATAAAAATCAGCTTTAAAAATCAGCTGAACACCTGTGACCAGATTTCTCTGATCATTATCACATGCTTTTGGTGGGAGCTACGTATGCAATTTGGTTGCTCCTTTTTTCCTAAATCACAGTGACATGTCAAAATTACTTGATGGAACCAATTACATTGATGGAACCAGATGTAAGAAAATCAATGTTCCAGTCATCAGAAACAGTCAGACAGTACTGTTGAGATATGTTAAATATTTACTTGAAAACTTCAGTCCAACAACAACAATGTACTCAGATACCGCTCATACATCCTTAAAAATATGTAGTACACAATAAGCTTTGCCAGAGGGAAAAACTAGTAGTACTTGAAAATGAACGTGCAGTTTGCCTCTATCTCCATTTTGAAGTATTTAAAGGAACAGTATGTGTCATTCACCATAGAGTCATAGAGATGTACAGCATGGAAACAGACCCTTCGGTACAACCCGTCCATGCCGACCAGATATCCCAACCCAATCTAGTCCCACCTGCCAACACACGGCCCATATCCCTCCAAACCATAGAACATAGAAAAATACAGCGCAGTACAGGCCCTTCGGCCCTCGATGTTGCGCCGACCAAAGCCTACCTAACCGACACTAGCCCAATAACCTCCATATGCTTGTCCAATGCCCGCTTAAACGACCATAAAGAGGGAGAGTCGACCACTGCTACTGGCAGGGCATTCCATGAACTCACAACCCGCTGAGTAAAAAATCTACCCCTAACATCTGTCCTATACCTACTACCCCTTAATTTAAAGCTGTGTCCCCTAGTAACAGCTGACTCCATACGCGGAAAAAGGTTCTCACTGTCAACCCTATCTAAACCCCTAATCATCTTGTACACCTCTATCAAATCTCCCTTAAACCTTCTTTTCTCCAATGAGAAAAGTCCCAAGTGCCTCAGCCTTTCCTCATACGATCTTCCTACCATGCCAGGCAACATCCTGGTAAACCTCCTCTGCACTCGTTCCAATGCCTCCACATCCTTCCTATAGTATGGCGACCAAAACTGCACACAATACTCCAGATGAGGCCGCACCAGAGTCTTATACAACTACAACATGACCTCAGGACTCCAGAACTCAATTCCTCTACCAATAAAGCCCAGTACACCATATGCCTTCTTCACAGCACTATTTACCTGGGTGGCAACTTTCAAAGATCTGTGTACATGGACACCAAGATCCCTCTGCTCATCCACACTACCAAGTAGTCTACCATTAGCCCAGTAATCCATCTTCTTGTTACTCCTACCAAAGTGAATGACTTCACACTTAGCTACATTGAATTCCATTTGCCACCTTACTGCCCAGCTCTGCAACTTATCTATATCGCGCTGTAACCTGCCACATCCTTCTTCGCTGTCCACAACTCCACCGACTTTCGTGTCATCCGCAAACTTGCTCACCCAGCCTTCAAGCCCCTCCTCCAGGTCATTTATAAAAATGACAAACAGCAATGGCCCCAAAACAGATCCTTGTGGAACACCGCTAGTAACTGTGCTCCAAGATGAACCTATACCATCAACTACTACCCTCTGTCTCCTTCCAGCCAGCCAATTGCTAATCCAAACCTCTAATGCACCCTCAATGCCATACCTCCGTAGTTTTTGCATTAGCCTGCCATGGGGTACCTTATCGAACGCCTTGCTAAAATCCATATACACCACATCTACTGCTTTACCCTCGTCCACTTCCTTGGTCACCTTCTCAAAGAATTCAATAAGGTTTGTGAGGCACGACCTGCCCTTCACAAAACCATGCTGACTATCCTTGATCACATTATTCCTATCCAGATGTTCATAAATCCTATCCCTTACAATTCTCTCTAAGACTTTGCCCACAACAGAAGTGAGACTCACTGGCCTATCGTTACTCGAGCTATCCCTGCTCCCCTTCTTGAACAAGGAGACCACATTCGCTATCCTCCAGTCTTCTGGCACTATTCCCGTAGACAACGACGACATAAAAATCAAGGCCAATGGCTCCGCTATCTCCTCCCTAGCTTCCCAGAGGATCCTAGGATAAATGCCATCAGGCCCAGGGGACTTATCTATTTTCATCCTTTCCAGTATTCCCCAGACCTCTTCCCTACGTACCTCGAGGCCATCCATTCTAATCACTTGTGACTCAATATTCACATCAGCAACAGTGTCCTGTTCCTGAGTGAATACTGACGAAAAGTATTGATTTAGTGTCTCACCAATCTCCTCCGCCTCCACACACAACTTCCCACTACTATCCTTGACTGGACCGATACCTACCCTAGTCATCCTTTTATTCCTGACATACCTATAGAAAGCCTTTGGGTTTTCCCTAATCCTACCAACTAAGGACTTTTCATGTCCCCTTCTCGCTGCTCTTAGCTCTCTCTTTAGATCCTTCCTGGCTACCTTATAACTCTCAATCGCCCCAACTGAACCTTCACGCCTCATCTTTACATAGGCCGCCCTCTTCCCTTTCACAAGGGATTCCAATTCCTTATTAAGCCACGGCTCCCTCACAAGACCCTTTACTCCCTGCCTGACTGGTACATGCTTATCAAGGACACCCATTAGCTGTTTCTTGAACAATCTCCACATATCATTTGTGTTCTTCCCTTGAAGCCTATTTTTCTAATCCACGCATCCGAAGTCATGCCTCACCGCATCATAATTTCCCTGCTCCCAGCTATAACTGTTGCCCTGCAGTGCACACTTATACCTCTCCATCACGAGAGTAAAAGTCACCGAGTTGTGGTCACTGCCCCCGAAGTGCTCACCTACCTCCAAGTCTAACACCTGGCCTGGTTCATTACCTACAACCAAATCCAGTGTAGCCTCACCTCTTGTTGGCCTGTCTACATATTGTGTCAGGAAACCCTTCCTATTCATATACCCTTCCAAATGCCTTTTAAAATGTTGCGATTGTACCAGCTTCCACCACATCCTCTGGCAGCTCATTCCATACACGTACCACCCTCTGCGTGAAAAAGTTGCCCCTTAGGTCTCTTTTATATCTTTCCCCTCTCACCCTAAACCTATGCAGTCTAGTTCTGGACTCCCCGACCCCAGGGAAAAGACTTTGCCTATTTATCCTATCCACGCACCTCATAATTTTGTAAACCTCTATAAAGGTCACCCCTCAGCCTCCAACGCTCCAGGGAAAACAGCCCCAGCCTGTTCAGCCTCTCCCTGTAGCTCAGATCCTCCAATCCTGGCAACATCCTTGTAAATCTTTTCTGAACCCTTTCAAGTTTCACAACATCTTTCTGATAGGAAGGAGACCTGAATTGCATGCAATATTCCAACAGTGGCCTAACCAATGTCCTGTACAGCCGCAACATGACCTCCCAACTCCTGTACTCAATACTCTGGCACATAAAGGAAAGCATACCAAACGCCGCCTTCACTATCCTATCTACCTGCGATCCCATTTTCAAGGAGCTATGAATCTGCACTCCAAGGTCTCTTTGTTCAGCAACACTCCATAGGACCTTACCATTAAGTGTATAAGTCCTGCTAAGATTTGTTTTCCCAAAATGCAGCACCTTGCATTTATCTAAATTAAACTCCATCTGCTACTTCTCAGCCCATAGGTCCATCTGGTCCAGATCCTGCTGTAATCTGAGGTAACCCTCTTCGCTGTCCACTACACCTCCAATTTTGGTGTCATCTGCAAACTTACTAACTGTACCTCTTGTGCTCGCATCCAAATCATTTATGTAACTGACAAAAAGTAAAGGGCCCAGCATGATCCTGTGGTCACAGGCCTCCAGTCTGAAAAACAACCCTCCACTACCACCCGCTGTCTTCTACCTTTGAGCCAGTCCTGTATCCAAATGGCCAGTTCTCCCTGTATTCCATGAGATCTAACCTTGCTAATCAGTCTCCCATGGGGAATCTTATCGAACGCCTTACTGAAGTCCATATAGATCACATCTACTGCTCTGCCCTCATCAATCTTCTTTGTTACTTCTTCAAAAAAACTCAATCAAGTTTGTGAGACATGATTTCCCACACACACAGCCATGTTGACTATCCCGAATCAGTCCTTGCCTTTCCAAATACATGTATCTCCTGTCCCTCAGGATTCCCTCCAACAACTTGCTCACCACCGAGGTCAGGCTCACCGGTCTATAGTTCCCTGGCTTGTCTTTACTCCCCTTCTTAATCAGTGGTACCACATTTGCCAACCTCCAGTCTTCCAGCACCTCACCTGTGACTATCGATAATGCAAATATCTCAGCAAGAGACCCAGCAATCACTTCTCTAGCTTCCCACAGAGTTCTCGGGTACACCTGATCATGTCCTGGGGATTTATCCACCTTTAACCATTTCAAGCCACCCAGCACTTCCTCCTCGATAATCTGGACCAGTTTTGATAATTTTTCCTTCTAGATTTGTTTGTACTTCCTTTGTGTTGTTGATCGCATGCTCCCATTGAAATCAGAAGTTCTTGGATTTAAACCCCACTTCAGGGCTTAGACACTGCAGTGCTAACCTGATTTATCAGAAGAATCCATACAACAGGTGAGACATTAAATTTAGTCCCTGTTTTTTGCTCAAAGGAACATGAAAGACACTTTAGAACTATACAAAGAAATGTGAAACAAATTCCTTCAGCCTTGATCAACAACATTGTTTATTCATTCACTTGTTTGTGAAACACAAACCAGTTGTTACAGCTAATTACATTGGTGCTTCCCAAACATTTTCCCCTATGCTGAACTCATTTTACAGCTTGATAACTCTCAAGAACAGAGTGAGTAGGGAAAAGGGGGTTATGGGAATTATAGTATGGGAAATGACAGAGAAGGTGAGAGGCCAAGAAAGGGCTGGTTCAGAGTTCTACTGCAGCATTGCTGTTCACAACACCCAAGATTCCAGCTACTGAACCCCAATTTAGGAAGCCCTGGTCTACTCAGAAGTATCTGACTTAAACAGAAAGGTTGTAAAAGTATTGAAGGTGGTTCAGGAAGTTACCAAGAAACTCTGTGAATGCAGATTTATTTTTTTCTTGACTCTTTAGAATAGACAGCCAAAACTATGGCACAATGCTGGCTGGTATTTGGTGTCAAGTTTGAAAGAAAAGATTGGAAACCTGAAAACTTGCAATTTGCGCAATCATTCAGTGACATTACACCTTTATAACAAATACTGTCAACCTGACTGGTTTGAAACAAAAGATTGACAATTTATTGCTTAGAATTTGATAAATGAAGGCAAGTAAAATACAGTGATGTGCAAAGTTGGGAGGGTTAATTGATATTTTAAATATAGTATCACTGCTTAAAATCAGCATGAGCCACAATCACGGTTGGGAGGAAGTGCTGCTGTTTGAAGTCTCACAGCATGTAAAGTATAGAGTGAAGTAAGTGGATAAGAACACTATTAATTTCTTCAGGCCTGTGATATTTAAGTGGCAACTCTCCCTGCTGATCTCATTGGATTACCATCAATCACCAGGCCATAGGTTTATTAACTAACCATCATTTTCAAAGACTAAAACACAATTTGTAGCTCTTTCCAAAGCTACCATGCCCACATAGATTTATTCAGATAACCACTGTGCTCCTGTGAAATCAGGTGCCAAAGTTCTCTAAAGATAACAGCAGAAGGTCATATCTACTAGACAAGGTTTAAAGCTGTGACACCAGTTTGCAAGGTCAGAAAGCAGCAAAAATGAGGGATGGAAGGGAAAACAGAAAAACAAGAGTTAAAATAATGCAAGGGAACACAATTGGAGAAAAGATTTTCCTAAAATTGTTGAGTGCAGAAACGAAAAAGAAATGACAAAAGTAAAATCTGAACTGAAAATAACGTCAAAAGAAAAGTAAAACAATAGTAATGCAGGAAGAATAAAAATAGTAAAGATTCCTCCCTACATTTTAGCAATGCACTTAAGTCAATTTAAATCCAAGTTTTTATTTACACTAATTTTAAAATGAGAAATTATCATTCTAAAAAGCAAAAATTTTAAAGGTACAGCAGTATATGAGGAGACATTAGTGAGCAAAGAAGGGAGATAGACAGGAAACAAATATGTTTCTTCATCCCTGCTCCACCTAGCCTAGTGTTAATAAATACCCTGATAATAGCAATTTGTTTTTTTATTTCTATGAAGACACCATTTACCCATTAGCAAATTTGAGACCAGAAACTGAGTACTTCTGAAAGAGATTGGCACAGTAATTTAAGCTCTTCTTCCACTTCACCGTCAAATTATTTCTTTTTGATAACTCAAAAACAAAAATCAATCATAATCAAATCAACTCAAGTTGAATATATTTAAAAAACATTCTTAACAATTACCTCCCTCAGGTATTCATTAGCAAAGACAAAAGAAAACTATACCCATTCAAAGGGAATGTCAAGGCAAAGATAAAACTTTGTTTTATATTATTCAACTATAGCTGAGAATTACAGATGACTTCTTAGCCATTCCTACCTCTCTCTGGGAAAGAGATCATCTGATTATGGGATTTAATTGTTTTAAGTACATCCCATCCACACAAGAGATGTACCAGGATATCAGAATCAGAAAATTAGAAGACAGAGTCATTGGACATTGTGGAAGCACGATCTGGAAACAGCTACTGAACACTTGAATGAGGAGCAGGAATAGGTCATTTGGACCCATCAGGCCTGCTCTGCAAATCAATAAGATCACGGGTGATCTGACTGGGGCCTTAACTTCACATTCTCATCTTCCCGATAACCTTGATCACCTTATTAGTCCCACTATTAATGAAATAAGGTGACAAAACAAAGATATAGAACATTTCATTTCTACATAAAATAACCATCACTATCAGGTTACAACTGCTGGCTCAGATGTCCCACAGTATCAGATAGCGAAGATACTGCCTGACACAATCTCAGATTTGTTTGAAGAAGTTACAACTTAATTGGCATATCCTGCAAAACGTTCAAAAGACAGCTCAAAGTCTTTTTTTTAATGCTATTTAATCTCCAATTTATCCAGGAAAACTTGGGACATGGACATTGAACTGGCTGAAGACACTGGCTACAGTTGTAACACCAGGTGAATTTTAAGACAGCAAATAACATGGCTTCACTTTTCCTTCTGTTCTCTCTCACTCAGATCTCTGTACACCTCTAATTCTGACTTTTACACATTCTCAATTTTAATTGCTCAACAATTTCCAACTGTGCCTTCATTTGCCAGCATTTTGAATTGCCTCTATTACAAAGATGTTCTAACTGGTTGATGGCTTACCCTCTACGAGAAAGTGAGGACAGCAGATGCTGGAGATCAGAGCTGAAAATGTGTTGCTGGAAAAGTGCAGCATCCAAGGAGCAGGAGAATTGACGTTTCGGGCATGAGCCCTTCTTCAGGAATCAGATTCCTGAAGAAGGGCTCATGCCCGAAACGTTGATTCTCCTGTTCCTTGGATGCTGCCTGACCTGCTGCGTTTTTCCAGCAACACATTTTCAGCTTACCCTCTATGGCCCAAAAACAAAAATTGAAAAGTATGCACCTTTTGCTTAAATTCTCAGCAATCTAAACAGTCTCCCCTGCACACTGTCCCCCTCTTTCACCACCTACCTTTGTATTTCAGTCTCTCTTAAGTCCTCAGAGATGTTCCACAGCCCAATATTAATCGCTCTCTCACATAACACATTTAAAATGCTTGCTGAGCACCCCATGAACAGTGGTATTCTGAAGCTCCCCTGCTTGGTCAAGGACAGAGTTGGAAAATTCTCCAAAAGAGATCTGGGAGTTTTGGTCAAGGAGGTAGTGCAAATGAGAGTGGTCTCCTGATGGACCAGCAGAACAGCTTGCAACACTAGACCTTGGCAGGTTGGACTGAGTTCATCACCCACATCAATGCAGTCCCCACGGTCAGAGGAGTAAGGAGGTCACTGATCTTTATCCAATCCACCAGGGTAAGTGCCACATTCATTCACACTCACCCACCAACCATTAACTCATGCTTTGCCACTCTCACTATTGCATGCAACATCACTCCTCGCTCACTCTCATTTCCTTTCCCAGTCTTCCAGACCACTAACCCAGCATGGTTTCTGTTCACCTTGCTCACTCCCTGGGAGCACACCCTTTTGTCAATCTGTACCAACATTAACAGCTGTGCCATCCACTTCATATAACTCAATCCCTCCCTTTCTCTCATTCCAGAAAACAGCCTACAGAAAGTCTTTAAGGGCCTGGATGTGTGGAGGATTGCACAACTCAGTGTTCAGTGCTTACAAGGCAAGAATCCTGACTCTCACAGGAGAAAACCAGAACTACTCCTATGGAAATCACGTATCATGCAATGTAAAGGTGCTGCTCCTTTAACATGTTTATTCTGTCCTTGGTTTTATTCCCCATAAAAGGCAGAGATTCTGATACATCTGGAAGTATTCATTTGAGAAGGCTTTTAAGTCTTTCTTTTAAAACACTATGCAAGATATAGACTGTAGGGAAATAGATGGTGGCATCTTGCAAAATTTCCAGACCACAGAGGAGGAATTGCTGGATGCCTTGAAATGGTTAAAGGTGGATACATCCCCAGGATCTGATCAGGTGTACCCGAGAACTATGTGGGAAGCCAGAGAAGTGATTGCTGGGCCTCTTGTTGAGACATTTGTATCATCGATAGTCACAGGTGAGGTGCTGGAAGACTGGAGGTTGCAAATGTGGCGCCAATGTTTAAGAAAGGCAGTAAAGACAAGCCAGGGAACTATAGACCGGTGAGCCTGACCTCGGTAGTGGGCAAGTTGTTGGAGGGAATCCTGAGGGACAGGAGATACATGTACTTCAAAAGGTAAGAACCGATTAGGGACAGTCAACATGGCCTTGTGCGTGGGAAATCATGTCTCACAAACTTGATTGAGTTGTTTGAAGAAGTAACAAAGAAGATTGATGAGGGCAGGGCAGTAGATGTGATCTATATGGACTTCAGTAAGGCGTTCGATAAGATTCCCCATGGGAGATTGATTAGCAAGGTTAGATCTCATGGAATACAGGGAGAACTAGCCATTTGGATACAAAACTGGGTCAAAGGTAGAAGACATAGGGTGGCGATGGGGGGTTGTTTTTCAGACTGGAGACCTGTGACCAGTGGAGTGCCACAAGGATCAGTGCTGGGTCCTCTACTTTTTGTCATTCGCATAAATAATTTGGATGTGAGCATAAGAGGTACAGTTAGTAAGTTTGCAGATGACACCAAAATTGGAGGTGTAGTGGACAGCGAAGAGGGTCACCTCAGATTACAACAGGATCTGGACCAGATGGACCAATGGGCTGAGAAGTGGCAGATGGAATTTAATTCAGATAAATGTGAGGTGCTGCATTTTGGGAAAACAAATCTTAGCAGGACTTATACACTTAATGGTAAGGTTCTAGGGAGTGTTGCTGAACAAAGAGACCTTGGAGTGCAGATTCATAGCTCCTTGAAAATGGAGTCGCAGGTAGACAGGAGGCAGCGTTAGGTATGCTTCCCTTTATTGGTCAGAGTATTGAGTACAGGAGTTGGGAGGTCATGTTGCGGCTGTACAGGATATTGGTTAGGCCACTGTTGGAATATTGCGTGCAATTCAGGTCTCCTTCCTATCGGAAAGATGATGTGAAACTTGAAAGGGTTCAGAAAAGATTTACAAGGATGTTGCCAGGGTTGGAGGATCTGAGCTACAGGGAGAGGCTGAACAGGCTGGGGCTTTTTTCCCTGGAGCGTCAGAGGCTGAGGGGTGACCTTATAGAGGTTTACAAAATTATTAGGGGTATAGACAGGATAAGTAGGCAAAGTCTTTTCCCTGGGGCGGTGGGGGGGGGGGGGGGGGGAAAGAAAGAGTCCAGAACTGGAGGGCATAGGTTTAGGGTGAGAGGGGAAAGATATAAAAGAGACCTAAGGGGCAACTTTTTCACGCAGAGGGTGGTACGTGTATGGAATGAGCTGCCAGAGGATGTGGTGGAAGCTGGTACAATCGCAACATTTAAGTGGCATTTGGATTTGTATATGAATAGGAAGGGTTTGGAGGGATATGGGCCGGGTGCTGGCAGGTGGGACTAGATTGGATTGGGATATCTGGTCGGCATGGATGGGTTGGACCGAAGGGTCTGTTTCCATGCTGTTCCTCTCTATGACTTTATGACTTGTACAATGAAGGGTCGTGGCTAGTTCTCCCACTTCAGGGTTTGATTTGGTTTTCGCAAACAGTCTGTTCGAAGCTGCTGGTCAAGTTTTAGGTGGGGAAAAAGTTCCTGGAGTCAACAGAGATTTTCTGGCTGATTCTCTCTGACATCTCTCCTGTAAGAACACGGTGTTTGATTTTATCCTTTTTTTTGCCACAGGGATGTTTATGGGATGTTGCAAGTATTTGGAACAGCATCATTAAGTTATAATAGAGTCAAATGGGTTTTCAGATAGATTGTTATTCTAAATTTGATTCTCTTTTGTTAGTGTTTCATTCAATTGTCTGAAAATAAATTCTGTTTTGTTTAAAACTGAGTGGTTTTGACCAGCTGCATCACTCCTGGAGCATCCAACTCACACCTGCTGACACAACTAGAAAAGTTAGGGTCTGGGCTACCTTCTTGAAATGTTTTGAGGGTATCTGGCCTGGTCCATAATAGCAATTCTATATTATTTTTTATGGCTGTCACATGTAATAAACGCCATAACAACAATGCTTGAGTAACAAAATCACAAGGTCGTCAGCAAATTAAGAATGGAGACATGTGTTTCCTGGAAATTATCCATTTGCACAGCAAACTAAAATCTTCCATTTCATTATCTTTAACCTCTTCAGAATCTTAAACCTAAGCAGATTAGAATAGAATATCTTTTAGCAGAGTCCTTCTGTGCCCTTCAATATATCTTCAGCTGCTTTGTAGCCTAGAGACAGCGTCCTTATTAATAAATACAGAATTTACAAGGGAACATGATAAGAAAAACACAAAACTGAAAAAAGGCTTAGAAGAAATTCAAATTAACTAGGGAATTGAAACTGCTGACCACGTCCACGATAGTCATCTGAGAAAACGTTTTCAATAGAAAAATGAGATTTAATAAAAAATAAAGAACAAAAGATGCTGGAAGTCTGAAATAAAAACAGAAATTACTGGAGAAACTCAGATCTGGCAGCATCTGTGGAGGGAAATCAGAGTTAATGTGTGTTCTGAAGGAGCACTAAACCAGAAACATTAACTTTGATTTCTCTCCACACAGAAATGAAATGTTTTTCTTAAAAAATTGAAGATTTTTGAATACATTGAAGATACTATTAATTCATTCTAAGATAATGTGATGAAAGTAATCAGTTACATGTAAAAGGTGAAACAAAATTTATCGGCGGCACAGTGGCTCAGTGGTTAGCATTGCTGCCTCACAGCGTCAGGGAGCTGGGTTCAATTCCAGCCTCAGGCAACTGTGTGTGGAGTCTGCACATTCTCCCAGTGTCTGCATGGGTTTCCCCAGGGTGCTCCAGTTTCCTCCCACAGTCACAAAGATGTGCAGGTTAGGTGAATTGGTCATACTAAATTTCCCGTAGAGTTAGGTGCATTAGTTAGGGGGAATGGGTCTGGGTGGGTTACTCTTCGGAGGGTCAGTATGGACTAGTTAGGCCAAATGGCCTGTTTCCACACTGTATGGAATCTAATCTAATCCTTGGCATATCTTGTGTTCAGCTCTGGGCACCTTACTTATAGAAGGATATTAAAGTCCTGGAGAGAGTGCAAAGGAGATGTACTAGAATGAGATCAGGAATAAGGGATTTTAGATACAAGGAAAGTTTAGAGAAATTGGCTTTACTCTTATTGAACCAGAGAATATTAAGAGTTGACATAAACAGAAATTGCTGGAAAATCTCAGCAAGTCTGGCATCTGTAGAGAGGAATCAAGAGTTAACATTTCAGGTTCTGAAGGGTCCCTGGGTCTGAAGCATTAACCTTGTTTTCTCTTCACAGATGCAGCCAGACCTACTGAGATTTTCCAGCAATTTTTGTTTATGTCACTCTCAATCTTCTCTGCTTCAGCATCCGCAGCAATTTTTTTTAAGATTAAGAGGTGACTTTATTGAGGCGACTTTATTGAGGCATTTAAAACTATGAATAGTTTTGACAGGGTAAAGAAAGATACTCTGTTTCAACTAGTTGGTGTGTCAGAAATTAAAGGGTCACATTTTCGAGACTGTCAACAAAGACAGCCAGGAGTGAGATGAGAAAAAAACTTCTTTACTCAGCGTTGTTAGGATTTGGAAATGCACTACCTGGGACAGTGGTGAAGGCAGAATCCAAAGGTTTTACAAAAGAGCTGGATATATATTTACAAGTGATAGAAGGCCACAGAGAAAGGTTTGGAAAATAGGACTAGCTAGGTAGTTCTTTCAGGAACTGGTTCAAGACAGTTGGCCCAATGGCCTCCTCCTTCCTAAAAAATGTTATGATTCGATGGTGTCTTGATTACGGTCTACCTTAGGACAAAAAAAAATCACCTAATTCTCATCTCCCGAGCAGTAATTATGCCTCAAATGTTTTGTTTGCTGCCAAGTACTTTTGGGTATTCTGAAGTGGTTCAAGATATTGAGGTATGACAGAAATGCAGGTTTCTTCTTTTGAATGCAACCTGCAACCAATTTGCATGTATCTAAAATAGCTCAGAAATCTTTGTTTTCTGATTTGGGATGTATCAACCAATGGAGCAACAGTACAAAGAACAGCCACTTTCAAAGGAATACCCCAAAGTCAAATCAGCCATGAATACAGTTACAATGACGGTGGTGGTGCTTGCACTTTTAGAGATGAATTGCTGGGGATTTGACAGTTGATGGACATCAACTTGGAATATTGGATTTACGATTTCTGGAATGAAAACCCAAGTTAGTATCACATTAAAGACAGTGAGGTTCCTTCTCACTGTCAGGGTTAAGGATCTACTAGTACTCCAAGGAAATAGAGAGACTGAAAGTAGTGACTGATTCAGGATCTGCACAATTGAAAATGTTCGTTCCCAACACAATAGGGCACAAGGCTATATAGATAATGGTAGAGAAATATAGTGTATCAGCCTAACGACAATATATAAACATAGACACAAAGTTATTCAGCACCAAAAGGACTTAGCTCACTCAGAATAGGAAACTAATTATGTCACAAATCCTTTTTAATACTTAAATTTATTAATTAATATACATTTAGCCCTCCACATTAATGGATCATTAATGGATTAATGGAACACTCAATTGGACTCAAAATTGAGAAGAAATGTGAAGATTTCCAGATTAACAATTTAAGATGTATAATTTTACTCAGATGTAATCAATAGATGAGTCACAAAGTATTGAGACAAATTGGTGTGTATTATATGATGATGTCCATAACCATTCACACAAGTGTTGCACCATGGACAGCACAGTGGCTCAGTGGTTAGCATTGCTGTCTCACAGCACTATGAACCCAGGTTTGATCCCAGCCTCGGCAGACTGTGTGGATTTTGCACATCCTCCCTATCTCTTGTGTGGGTTTCCTCTGGGTGCTCCAGTTTCCTCCCACTATCCAAAAATGTGCAGGTTAGGTGAACTAGCCATGCTAACTTGTCCATAAGTATTCAGGGAAGTGTAGTTTAGATGCATTAGTCAGGGGAAATGCAGAGTAACAGAGTAGGGGAATGGGTTAGGGTGTGAAGGGTTGGTGTGGACTTGTTGGGTCAAATGGTCTGTTTCCACACTGTAGGAATTCTATGCTACAGCAGAAGGCTTGGGGTCAGGTAATAGTACCTTGCTCTCACCTTAGCCAGGTTCATTCCTCATGAACCAAAATGTAATTATATGCCCTTGTAGGATGCTGAATGCTGCCAGCTCACAAACACTGTTGATAATAGGTCAAATAAATAGGTTAACCTTTGAAAGCAGATGCAAGCATAATTATTTATTTTGTGAGATGGGAGCATCGCTGGCAATTCAAGCATTTGTTTTTCATCTCTTATTGTCCTTGAGAAGATGGTGATGAGAAGGCTTTATGAAAAGGAACAGCACAGTTGCTCAGGAGTTAGCACTGCTGCTTCACAGCGCTAGGGACCCGGGTTCAATTCCAGCCTCATTCTGTATGGAGTTTCCCATTCTCCCTCCTTCTACATAGGGTTCTCCAGGTGCTCCAGTGTCCTTCCACAGTCCAAAACTATGCAGGTTAGGTGGATTGGCCATGCTAAATTGCTAAACCTCCACCCCAAGGCTCCCAGCCTCATTCTTGATGAAGGGCTTTTGCCCGAAACGACAATTTTCCTGCTCCTCTGACGCTGCCTGCCCTGCAGTGCTTTACCAACACCACATTCTCGACTCATACTAAATTGCCCCATAGTGTCCAGGAAAGTGCAGGCTAAATGAATTAACCATGGGAAACATAGCTTTACAGGGATAGCGTGGATTGGGCTGGGGTGTTCTTAGAGGGTGCAAATGAACGGTTTCACTCTGTAGGGATTCAATGACCTATGAAGTCTATTTGGTATAGGTGCTGTTAGGTAGGGTATTCCTGGATTTGACCAAATGACATTGAAAAACGGAAACATTTCCAAAATTTGAATTAATTTGCATACCAAACAGTTCATGGAGGGGATGAACAGACCAAGTAGTTAGACAAGATTGTTTTAATATTTCCTCACAGAACTTGGATTAAAACAAACCTTTAAAAGGAGCTGGTTATAAAAGTCACCTTAATAAGATTTACACAGGCAGACACTGCATTCATAAAATAGCATGACATCCCCAAGTCTAATGGTCAGAGCTAAGCCGAGTGACATAAAATCTGGAGAATCTACAAACACAAAACAACTTGTGTGCAACACTGAACTAGTCTGATAACACAATAATATGCATAAACTATAAACACATCATATAGATGTTCTAATGACATTTGGTTGGCAATATCACCAGGACCAAATACAAGGAAACTCCGTAATTACAGTGGCGCCTTCCATTGCTATTCTATTCGTCACCAACTTGGCCATTTACTCGTTAAAAGAATCTTGTGCCCCCGTACATTACTACAGGTCTGTTTGTCCCACTAGCCAACACAGTGGCATTTAACTGAATACACAACTTCAATTCTGATGGTGATGCAAAAATTTTGTCGAATGTCCAACTGAATCCTTTCATAATCTTGAAGCCCTCTACCAAATATGCAGACAATAAAGCATAGAAAGATTGTTGTGTTTATCACAATGTTCTACAGCTATAATTTAGCTTTCATAGCACTTATGGGCGCCAGTCAAAATTAAAGGAAACAAGTGGGTTAATAATCATGCAGGAATTGACAACTCAGTATATTATATAAACTCACAGCCAAGCAAATTATATACCTATGAAGTGCACGTGACCAAGTAATTATTTGCCTGACTCATTCGTAACTAATGGCAGACTCAGTTAATGCAAGATTTGCTAATCTACTCTTACTTGATCACTTATAAAGTACACTTGGTCAGCCACTTCTGATCATATAAGTTCCTTTTAAAGGATTAGTTAACTAGCCACTGACTTCAGTTTCAGATTGAAAATGAAATAATTTTACATTACACTTCTCTACATCATATCTATTAATGCCCAAGGTGGATATTAATTGCCCAAAACTCAAACATCCCTCAATAACAACAGAACTCCTTGGAAAACAGACTAAAAATGTACTAAGTGGAGTTAACAAAATAACCTCCAAAAGCAATTAAATCACTCATTATAAAATCAATTACATCAAACTAATTCACTTCGGCCAAATCAGCACTGGATTTTGTTTTAACAAAAAGGTAAATTATAGACGAACCTACAAAAACTCAACTTCAATGAACGAGTGGTCAATCTATGAAACTGTCTCCTCAGGGAAAGGTGGAATCTGCTGGTGTTGAATCATTAAAATTGAATTTAAATTTGTTTCAGGAAATAATATTTTGGGAAATGGTATGAGTAATTAATGAGTGAAGCAAGTTTGGGAGGCACGGGTTACTTTAGGCCAATGATTCTCAAGGTTCTCCATCATGCAGGGGTGGGGCTTATCTCACTTTATATCTGGATCTGTTGCACTGTTACAAGCTTTTCGATAGAGACTGATCATTATGATTAGTCAATAATTCCATTAGTATTTGTATCATATAATTACTAGGATGATACACTGTTTACTAAATTGCTGTTGGTTTCCTTCTGGCTAACAATTTCTCAGATGCATTGTTACTGTAAGCTCTAGATGTTAATTGCAGCTATCTCCTCTCACCTCCCTCTTGTGACTGGCAGTGAAAGGTCCATGGGCACTGGCAAGTCTCTGAACAACGTACATTCACTCCACAATCCCTCCATCCATTAGCTTTTAAAACTGCAACTTCAATTTTAAAAGAATACTAATTTTGAAAATCATAAACTGTCCTATTGAAGAGAAGGAACTACTTATGGATTTCTATTACATGCGTGCATGAATGGAAATATTTTTAAGCCAAAGTACTTCCCCATTTGGTTCAAGAAAATACTCACATTTAATTAAGCTTGTTTTAAAACTCAATTTTTCTACTAATGTTGAAGTTGACCATCATCGCCAATGAAATAAGGTAGTGAAAATACGAGGAGGGGCAACAACAAATATACCTACCAAGCCCCACCAAAAGAAAAATGAGAAAATGCACACTAATGACTGGAAAGTGGATATCACAGGCATCTGGAGACAGATTTGGAACAAAGTGAATGGCTAGTCAGTATGTTAATCAATACAGAACTGCACTGAAGATCAGATCTTAACCTTTGTCTGGGCTAAAATTAGCTGATCTCAGCTAAGGAAGGAAAGTGCTACAATCTGGCTCAATGTCCAGAGGAAACAAAAATAGGCTATGGTTTGTAGAACTATTCACAACTCCTATTGGCAAGTACATTTGTATGCACATCAAGAAAGGCCAAAAGAGATCTCAGCCATGATCCCTGCTCCAGACTATTATGCTGACAAATGAGCACACAAATTCAAGACCCTGATGTCAGATTATATGCCTCAAATACAGATCTAACAGAGTTCTACACCAGAAACATTGCCTTTTGATTAAAACCCTATATGCTGGAAGTTGGCTTATGAAAAGCAGGTTCTTAGGAAATGTACTGAATAGCATCTGCTATCCACAGAAATATATGAAATAAGTCAACACTGGGAGGAGAATGGAGGATAAATGAAACATGCTCCACTTAAAAGTTTGAATTAAGTGTTCAAAATCTATTCTTACAAGTGAAATGGAACATCTAATCCCAAGTGTGTGCTGTACATAGAGCTCTAACAAATTTAAAGCTTACATATTATGAATCTATATTAGGCAATTGTTTAAAATGGAAAAGATTACATCCATTATATTGTTACAGTTAGGGGAATGCTCACTTGTTAGAATTATTCATAGTTCTTTAAAACAAACAGTAAGTCCCCCATTTTCACCTCTGGCCTGGGAAGTTATATGATATGTGATGACCACCACCGCGAAAAAGATTTACGTTGAACTTGAAATGTTAAATCTATTTCTTGTTCCACAGATGCTATCAGACTTGTTTTTTTTATTCTTGATGATTGTCTTGATTTGCCCTTGTGTCTCGCAAATGAAGGATAGGAATGGGGGAGAAAGTAGCCACAGTATTCCTCTCCTCATTATTACCAATGATTTTTCTCTGGTATAAGGACATGAAGGTTAAATTATACTCAGCTGTGAAAGCCTCCACAGTCAAAGTGCCTGCCAATGTTCACTGTAAATCTCAGCCTTGAAGAATGGCTAGCTGGGAAGGTAAGTTCAGTGGAATTGAACCACTGAAATGAACAGCTTCAGATTAAAGTGCAATGACTCACATTATAAAATATACTGCATTTATTCAGCATCTAAATCTTACAAATGAGCAAGCATGCATGTAGCAGAGGTACCTACAGGACTGTACCTGAGAAACAAATCTATGCCTTGAAGAGGGAAGACAGAAGATAAAAAACACTCAAAAGACACAACGATAATGTGATAAAAGCAATGCTTAAGTATTCAAAAATACCACAGTCACTCCTTAAAACAGCGCACCTACTCTTAAATAACATCTTCTGGACATACTTTAAGTTAACTTCAGATGTTGAAGCAAAGTTAATTTTTCTACCACAACAGAAATACTAAAAGCATACAATAACACAAAACCATCTAGCTTCTCTGACTAGCACAACCCATTAAGTAAAATCACAGTGATGTCAAGTAATATTACTTTTGCAAAATTGTTTCTGTGATTATGCCCAAGGCCTTAGTTTATAATGAAATAAGAAGTGATTTTCAGACCAGTTTATTGTTTTTATTGCTGAGCAATTGGTTTTTAAATCTGAAGATAAGCTAAGAATGATTCAAAGAGAAAAAAGTTGTTTTAAAAAATCTGATATATTTCCTTACCGAATCTGAATCATTTTCATCGTCGTAAAGGTCAAGGTCTTCTGCCTTCATGTTTGATTCCAGATCAATTTCATCCTCCTCGCATCCAACAAAGAATGTAGGAGTCAAGTGATCCCCCTCAAAAGAGGTGGGGGTTGTCATGACAACCTAGTTGACCTTTCATCACGGATATTAGTCATCGTTTAAAAACAGGCAGCGAGAGACAGCTATCTAAACTTCCCATAGTACTAATTCCAGCCTCGGTATCATTGCTATTAACAATCTTGCTGACTTTATGATTTGCCCTCAAGGGCACAGTCCAGATCTTTAGAATAAGTTGTAATCTTAGCACAACAAATTCAGGCTTGCACGAGTGCAGTCAAACCAGCAATTTCCTTATGTCAAAGAAAATTTTCTTCCTCCCACCTCTTCAGAACACCTCCTTGTGCCAGGTTTAACCATCTGTAGTGAAAAAGAAAATAGAATTGGAAACTTAAGTTGACTCCGGACCAACAGTCATTGATAAACTGATTTAAGAGTCGCTAGAAATTTTAACTTTGTCCTCTCCCTCTGATCAGTTCCATTAAGATTTGAGGAACCTTTACTCAGGAACAGACCAGCGAACCAACGTGACAATCTGTAAAAAAGTGAAATTTTAAAAGATCTTCTTTTCTGATCATTTCAACTTCTTTGTATTATATTTGAGAGTGGAGATAAAACAATCACAGTACATTGTTTGATTTTCTTCACTTCTCTCAGATGGATGACCCAGCAGCAACAGACTTCAGCACTGTGCAGAAATCAAACACAAGACCATTTCTTATATGACCGAGTGTTACTAATGGGAAGTGCATCCAACGATCAACTTATCAGAGAGTGTCAGACTACTTGTAATCACCAATGGAAGGTGCATAAGAGGGGAGGGGGGGGGGAAAAAGGGCTTTGCAATTTCCCATCACCACCTTCCTGTCCCAAGCCCATCACAGCCAGGATGATACATTCTGTAACTCAGCACAAACATGAAGATTCACAGGCACAAACCCATACCCCAAAATCGGAATTCTACTGGTGAAGTTGCCACAATTAGTCGGTAAAATGTAACAATGAAGGAGATTTTTGTGATGTCTCCTTGGATTGTAATATCTCAACACAAACCTCACACAAAGAGGACTGATGAGGGCAGAGCGGTGGATGTGATCTATACGGACTTCAGTAAGGCGCTCGACAAGGTTCCCCACAGGAGAATGGTCAGAACATAGAACGTTACAGCGCAGTACAGGCCCTTCAGCCCTCGATGTTGCACTGACCTGTGAAAATAATCTGATGCCCATCTAAACTTTATTCCATTATTATCCATATATATATATCCCTTCGTATTAGTCTTCACCATCAGAGGAAAAAGGCTCTCATGGTCCACTCTATCTAACCCTCTGATTATCTTATATGTATCGATTAAGTCACCTCTCAAACTTCTTCGCTCCAATAAAAACAGCCTCAGTGCCCTCAGCCTTTCCTCATAAGACCTCCTTTATGTACCAGGCAACATCCTAGTAAATCTCATCTGAACCTTTTCTAAAGCTTCCACATCCTTCCAATAATGTGGTGACCAGACCTACACGCAATACTCCAGTTGCAGCCTTACCAGTACTGAAAATGTGTTGTTGGAAAAGCGCAGCAGGTCAGGCAGCATCCAAGGAGCAGGAGGATCGACGTTTTGAACGTGAGCCCTTCTTCAGGAATTTTTCATTGCCTGACCTGCTGCGCTTTTCCAGCAACACATTTTCAGCTCTGATCTCCAGCATCTGCAGCACTCACTTTCTCCTAGCAGCCTTACCAGTGTCTTGTACAGCTGAAGCATGACCTCGTGGCTCCAAAACTCAATCCCCCTATCAATAAATGCCAAAGTGATAGCTAGGTTAGACCTCATTGAATACAGGGAGAACTAGCCATTTGGATACAGAACTGACGCAAAGGTAGAAGACAGAGGGTGGTGGTGGAGGGTTGTTTTTCGGAATTTATATAAACGATTTGGATATGAACATAGGAGGTATAGTTAATAAGTTTGCAGGTGACACCAAAATTGGAGGTGTAGTGGATCACAAAGAAGATTACCTCAGATTACAACAGGATCTTGATCAGATAGGCCAATGGGCTGAAGAGTGGCAGATAGAGTTTAATTTAGATAAATGCAATGTACTGCATTTTGGGAAAGCAAATCTTAGCAAGACTTATAAATTTAATGGTAAAGTCCTAGGGAGTGTTGCTGAACAAAGAAACCTTGGAGTGCAGGTTCATAGTTCCTTGAAAGAAGAGTCGCAGGTTAGATATTGAAGGCAGTATTTGGTTCGCTTTCTTTTATTGGTCAGAGCATAGAGTATAGCAGTTGGGAGGTCATGTTGCAGCTATACAGGACATTGGTTAGGCCAATGTCTTTTGGAATATTGTGTGCAATTCTGGTCTCCATCCCATCGGAAGGATGTTGTGAAACCTGAAAGGGTTCAGAAAAGATTTACAAGGATGTTGCCAGGGCTGGAGGATTTGAGCTATAGGGAGAGGTTGAATAGGCTGAGGTTTTTTTTCTGGAGCGAAGGCTAAGGGGGGCCCTCTACAGAGGTTTATAAAATCATGAGGGGCATGGATAGGATAAATAGACAAAGCTTTTATCATAGGATAGGGAGTCCATAACTAGAGGACATCGGTTTAGGGCGAGAGGGGAAAGATATAAAAGAAACCTATGGGGCAACTTTTTCATGCAGAAGGTGGTGCAAGAGAATTTCAGACTTAGCAACATTCGCGTCAGTTCTTTCTGAATGAATCAGCATTTAATACTGAAGTTCTGTGACTATTATAATCAAACCCATTGTGCAAATGTAGTTGGGCTTGCACAACTTAATAAGTGATTATTATCATTTCACCCCAAGTCTTTGCTAGAATACCTAATAAAAGGAATGAGCTGCCAGAGGAAGTGGTGGAGGGTGGCACAATTGCAGCATTTAAAAGGCATCTGGATGGGTATGAGTAGGAAGGGTTTAGAGGGATATGGGCCAAGTGCTGGCAAATGGGACTAGATTAATTTGGGATATCTGGTCAGCATGAATGAGTTGGACCAAAGGCATTGTTTCCGTGCTGTACATCTCAAGAGTCTATGACTCTATGACATGGAGCTTCCATGTGTCACTGGGCAGAAAAAAGGGATCCGGTTATAAGGATTCCTATGTATTTCCCACACCAGTCAACCTATCACATGGTGCAAAATTAACTAATTTTGAGCTGTTGGTCTAAACACAAATAGGAACTTATTCAAACCCACTTCAAGCACATCCACTAATCAGACAAAGTGGACTTTCATCAGATTGGCTTGAACAGAAATCAAAGCCAAAACACACAGATATCAGCTAAACAGTGAATGCTGACTGGTTGATCCACTCTGCACCCATTCCCCTCCAAATTCTGGATTAGTGGTACTGGAAGAGCACAGCAGTTCAGGCAGCATCCAAGGAGCAGCGAAATTGATGTTTTGGGCAAAAGCCCTGCCCGAAATGTCGATTTCGCTGCTCCTTGGATGCTGCCTGAACTGCTGTGCTCTTCCAGCACCACTAATCCAGAATCTGGTTTCCAGCATCTGCAGTCATTGTTTTTACCTCATTCCCCTCCAAAACCCATTCCTATTAACAACATTTTTATAACAGAATGCTATCAGGCTGTCTGATCACAATCCACTCCACATCCTCAAGTATTTAATTGAATGAGACAATTGTACGGCTGAAGCACTAAACATCACTAAAAAGAAAACCTGAGAACTTCACTGTCACTTTGGGATATGTGGAAATTTACTGCATGTAAATTTACTGCTATATTTCCAACTACTGCACTGCACCAAAAGTACTTACGAACTGTAAAGTACTTTGGGTTGTGAGACTCCATAAAAGCAGGACTTTTCTACAGCTATTTCTTGTGAAGCATAAAGTTATACAAAACTCAGCAAAACAGTGGTTTTGATATAAAACTTGAAACACCATACACAAAACTTTAAATTGTTTTTTTCACTGGTTAAAATTACACGGGATCCAGAAAAGAAAAATGCCAATACAGCTTTGCTGCCATTAAAAACTTGCTGCTATCAGAGTTTCCACTCTGTGAATTAATGCAATCAAATGGCAGGTGCTTATTAGTAAAACATTGCAGTACTTAGACTAGTCAATTACATCTGTAATCGTGAGCCATGCTAATTAGAAACTTAAGCAATAGGCCAAGAAAATTTCAGACTTAGCAACATTCTTGCAAGTCCTTTCTGAATGAATCAGCATTTAATATCAACATTCTGTGACTGTTATAATCAAACCCATTATGCCACTGTAGTTGGGCTTGCATAACTTAATAACTGATTATGATAAATCACACCCTGAGTCTTTGCTACAGCACCTAATAAAGGGATAGTGATGCTCCTTCTAATTAAAAGGCTCCAGGTTGTCCCAGTCTACAGAACAATCCATATGTTTTTTTTCTCTTTGCTGCCTTGTGGTGGTAGGATTCTACAGCTAATGGTCATCATACTGAATTGCTCCAAAGCTGCAATTATTTCCTTGTAAACTTGGACAGCAAGCATCAGCTAGATACACACAGTCACTGGCAATTCCACTCTTGTAACACTCACCACCCACCTACATACACTTGCACGGGATAGAGATAGTTGGAGGTTACAAGGAGATGGAGGAAAAAAAATAAAATAGCTGCTACATAATGCTTTAGAATCAAACCGCTGACTTCTTCAGACCTTAACATTGAGGCAATGAGGATAAAGCCACTTTGACCAAGATGAGCTAACTTAGCAAAGTCAAGGGATGGTCCTTCCTGGTATTCACATTGTCCTCATTGGCAACCAGATGGAAATAACAGCACCTATACAAACTCAATGTTTGGAATATCCACAATTTAAATGCTCAGTCATCTGTCTGACTATTTCTTCCAACAAATGTCTTGGGCCTGTCCTTAATTCTTCTCTCAACTTCAATTAATTAATCTATTAAAATGTATGATGTGGAGGTGCCAGAGTTGGACTGGGGTGGACAAAGTTGAAAAATCACAACACCAGGTTGTAGTCCAACACATTTATTTAGAAGGTTTTGGAAATACAAGCTTTCAGAGCACAGCTCCGGAGGAGCGCTTCAAAAGCTTGTACTTCCAAACAAACCTGTTGCACTATAACCTGGTGTTGTGATTTTTAAAAACTTTATTAAAAAGTAATAAGTGAAAATAAACAAATCAGAGATTCATTTTACATTGCTACCTAATCAGTAATGTAACCAAATTCTGATCTTGCATCAGCTAATCCATTGCTGAAACCCTTGAAATGTGGGGGAGTTGCCAGAGTATCTGTAAGTATTGCAACTGACCTGTATAAAGGGAATGATGTTTTCTTAATCGAGTCCCTCGCTCTGACAATCTTGCATGCCTGCAAGGGGGGTGTCAGAGGAGGGTCACTTAGCCTGTACAAGCTTTAATAAAACTTTAACTGTTTCCTTTGTTCAGAGACTGCTTTTTGCCATGACCCTGTAAGCTCTGCGAGGTGTGTGTTAAAGGTTCCTCCAGAAAGCGTGTACTTTATTGTGTTTAATACACTTGGTTGCTTGTTCACAGACGTTGGTATGTAGTGGCTGCATCAAGTGTGTAAGAACCTCAGGAAGAAAGAACCTAACACCCTTATCTGTGCCTTTTCACCTCTAGACTATTCCAAGGTGAAAGAGCAAAATACTGCAGATTTTGGAAATCTGAAACAAAAAGAGAGAAAATGCTGTAAAAACTCAGCAGGTCTGACAATATCTGAGAGTGTTATCACTTCAGATCTGTGATCTTTTGACAGGACGTTTCAAACTGTAGACCAAAGTTCTGTTTTCTTTTCCACCTTCCAAAAACTTTAGGATGCTCATGTCCTAACCCACCTGTCTCCTTGTTTAACTATATTAGCTCCTAGTCCAGACTAACGTTTAAAATTCTCATCCTGCTTTTCAACTTCATGGCATTGCTCCTCCCCATCTCCACAGTCTCCTCCATCAGTACAACCCATTAAGATCAGTATGATCTTTCCATTCTAGTGTTATGTACAATCCTTATTTTAATTTCTCCATCACTGTCACTGTGCCTTCATCTCCTGGTCCCAAGGCTCTGAAATTCCGTCTCTACCTCTCTTTCATTCCATTTTTAAAAAAGCTCCTTAAAACTTTTTCTTCTACCAAGCTTTGATCACCAGTCCTAATATCTTTGTATATGGCCCTAGATCAAATTTTGCTTGATAACTCTGGTGAAGGACTGAGCAAAGCATTCCAATGTCAAAAGTGCCACATAAATGCAAGTTGGTGTTGACATAAGAAGAGGGGAACACCACCCCTGCTCATGACTCCACCCCCATTCCCCCCACCACCACTACCCACTCCAGTTACCGGCTCCACCCCCACTCCCAGCTCCACACCCACACCAGATCCCAGCTCCCAGCCCTGCCAAGTTTTCACCATCCCTCCAGACCTTCCCCTCACTGAGGACGAACTATCAGTCCTCAACAAAGGACTCACCTTCATCCCTCTCCGTCCATGCTTCAATGAATTTAATACACGTCTTGACGTCAAACACCTCTTCCGTCGCCTCCGCCTTCGAGCTTACTTTCACAATCAGGACTCCCGCCCACCTTCTGAGGACCCCTTTGCCCACCTCCAACACACTGCATTCACCTGGACACCCCGTGCTGGCCTATTACCCGCCCTCGACCTCTTCATTTCCAACTGCCGCTGGGACATTAACCGCCTCAACCTGTCTACTCCCCTCCCCCACTCCAACCTCTCACCCTCACAACACGCAGCCCTCCAATCCCTCTGCTCCAATCCCGACCTCACCATCAAGCCAGCAGATAGAGGGGGCGCAGTGGTAGTCTGGTGCACTGACCTCTACACCGCTGAAGCCAAACGCCAACTCGAGGACACCTCTCCCTACCGCCCCCTCGCCCATGACCCCACCCCCCATCACCAAACCATCATCTCCCAGACCATACAGAATCTCATCACCTCAGGAGATCTCCCACCCACAGCTTCCAACCTCATAGTCCAGGAACCCCGCACTGTCCGGTTCTACCTTCTTCCCAAGATCCACAAGCCTGACCACCCTGGCCGACCCATTGTCTCAGCAAACTGGTGTCAAAGGTTTGTGTACAGATGGAGCTTTAGTTGGTTCCAAGTGACTAATGGTTAGTGGACCAGAAACCAGCTAACAGCAACAAAGGCCTTCTGCCTGCCAATAAATATGTGATGGTTTCTCAGGTAGTTGAATACTTTGGGGCTATGAACAAGTTATGGAGAATCCATCAGATCTCCACCAGCTCAGGAGGTCTCTCACTCTCTGCAGTAAAAGGCACTTTAAACCTGAAGAAAACCACTTTGTTCCTTCAGCAATTGCTGTATGTTGCAGTTGAGACCTTTTATAAAAGTGAGCCAGACATCCTGTGCCTGTTACAAACCATGAGAGTCTCCAGAGAAGGAAGACCACAACGCAGCATGCTGACCAACCCAAGAATTGCAAGAACCATATTAGCAACCCTGTGAACAAGAATCTCTAAAGTGTCCTTCCAGCCTTTCCCTCTGTCCATAACACCCATTTTCTCCCCCTGTGTGTATATAGGGGAGTTTCTACGCAGAATAGAGTTTAATTAGTAGAGTTATATGCTAGCTGTTCATAGTTGTTTATCTGTATCTACAGTCTAATTACCTGGAATAGTCTGTCATTTTTGATAAGTACAGAAACCTGCCTATGTTTTCTGTCAAGTTGGGTCCAACAGACAGGTAAATTGGCAAAATCTGTATACTTTCTAAAAATCTTTAACTTCTGTGATGACTGGGAATAGCTGATGTTGATTCCTAGTGCACTCCCACCGAGGCAGGGCCCTAGAGGCAATCTAATTCTGTTCCATTATTCTGCACACAAGCTTGTACAGATAGGCTCAATCAATATGACAAAATGCAGTGAAACTGAACTTTCAGAAATTTGCCAGTAAAGTTTAATATAGTAGGTTTTGTGAGCTTAAATGAAAGAACCTACAAAATAGTTGTGATGTTAGCGTTGATATGTGTTGCAGAAATCTAGGTAACATCAAGGAGAGGAACAATGAGCGGATAGTAATGAGATGCAAATACTGAGATGGATGTACGGACTAACAAGAACAGAGAGTCAGGGAGGTTCACGGAAGTACTGAAGAAGAAAGTAACCAAAAAACTGAAATGCTATGGTCATCTGTTAGAGTTAGAGAAGAAACGAAGTGAGGTAAATAATGGAGGTAGTACTGCCATGTAGAAGAGGAGGAAGGCCTAAGACCAGATGGAAGAATGTGGTAGCAAGAGAGTTATAGTAGCAGGATTAGATATGAGACTGACAGGATGAGGTGCAGAAGGATAATTCCCAAGTAAACTGGGAGAAGCTGAAATAGTGGGTTTAACAAGTTTAAGGAAGCGAAAGAAACCTCACTGACAAAATCTCCTCAAAAGATCATTTAGTTAGTGAATTATGATTAAAAGTTAACAGTTTTACTCTATTTCAGCATCAATGCTATCATGATAAAGAGTGAGCTAGCAGTGATCCTTAGTTGACGCATGGCAGACATATACATTTAAACAAAGGACAGTGAATTTTTCCTCTTTCGTCTGTGTGGCTTTTTCTACTCAAACTCTTTCCTAGCACCTCCAAATTGTACAGCTCGTCAAATCCCTGTCTCAACTCTCTTATCTCTAAAACCCCAGGTCGGAGTTGTGTACGCTTTGAATTTCACTATTAGATGCCACTCAATTACAAAGTTCAAGTACACGGTGAAAAGCCGTCTCAGTGCATTGTGAACCATGATTGCTATATAATTATTTATTTTTGTTTCTGTTGATTAAACTACCACAGTACCAAGGGCAGCTTTCTCAACAAACCAAGTAGGACAACAAGTAGATTAAGCTGTCTGCCTTGTCAACAGATCAGCAGAAAATCTACTAGTGATGTCTAAACTGAAATCTAACAGTCTTAATTACAGTCACAATCACAATACAAGTTTCACCTTGCTACATTCAAATTCTAGGGATATTTAACAACTTTCATTTTTCAATTAGCTAAAACTTTAGTTTCTGGTACTCACAGACATCCATGCTGGAACAGTTATGCCTAAGCACTTGTAACACAATACCATAAGCTGCAGATGACTATCCAGCTAAAGTAAGACAGCTGTTCAACTTAATACTCTAATGGAACTTTTAACACTTTATGTTCCACGTATTGCTCAATTGCTGAAGACCTCAGCCATTTTGGATGTTGTTTTTAATTGTGGCGAAGACGCATGATCTGCAATCATTCTAGAATGGGATAATTATTAACGTGGAAGTCTTTTTGCATGTAATTGTCACTTTTCAACAGCATCAGAAAAAGCTCAATCATCTATCCAGCTCATTACATCAGGTTGTGGTGACTTCAGCATCAAGTGTCAGCCTTGGTTCAGTTAGTAGCAGACTGACCGCTAAGTCAGAAGGTCAAGTGAGTTAAAATTCCACTCAAGATGCTGGAGATGAATCACAATGAATGCTACTGAACCATATTGAAGGGGCACTATGCTATGCTGTTGGAGGTGCATTCTTTAAGATTAGTGTCCTATGTTAAATCAAGGCCCTGTCTGCCTCAGCACACCACTGTTTTGAATCAAAGAGGAGTTCTTGCCCATTGCCTTTATCAATAGTTACACCTTATGTAATGTCACTAAGACAAACTGGTCTACTGCTATTTGTGGGAACTAGCCAACTAAAAATTAATTGCCACGTTTTCTAAATTGCAACATTTCAAAAAGTACTGTATTGATTGTAAAATTGTATTGACAGACTTTGGGACATACTGAGGTACTGAAAGGCATAGTGTGGGTAGAATCTTGTTCCCTGCTTACACACATTTGGTAGCAAAGTAAGGAGAAACGTAATCCTCCTTTCCCACCTCCATCCCAATGTCTGTGGTTGGAATGCCAGTGGATGGTCATCCTACTCCAACACCAACTGATGCCCTTAAATGGGCAGCTAATGCCCACATAAACAGTTCATCCTGTCCCTGCTAGTATTAACCCAGAAGTGGGGAGGCTCACAAGATGGGGAGCTTAACAGGCAAACCCTATCAGTTTTGCATACAGCCTCTCATAGGAGGTCCCTCATCTGAAAGACACTCAGAGCCTGATTGAGGAGCCTGGGATGCAAGGGGTAGTTGAAGTCATTTTCCTGCCCTTACTATTAACTCCCCATTCCTCACCTGTGCCATCTCTTGTCCAAGTCATTTTGTCCTAATTGTTGTACCAGCAGCTGCCATCACTCTCCCTGGCTGCCAGGACTGCCAGCACCCAGGTGTGGCCAACTGCTCTTGGCAGACAGGCCTTCCCCCTGGTGTCCTTGATCCCAGGAGAAGGTTGCCACCCTGAATACCCCAAGATGTTGTGGGACTCCCCTAAACAAGGCAGGTGGTGCCTCTCACCAGATCTGCCGCAAACAGCGGAAATCCCTTGCATCTGCAAGGTTCCAGTCTACAAGTGCAAACCTTGTTAAGAAACAAATACAATTATTCGGCTGATATTAAACATATCCTGATAGATACATACAGAATATTGAAAAAGGCAGTGTTTACCTATAACAAAGTTATACTTGACATTTACAAAAACTTACTCAAAAACATTTTAAAGTGTGTCCTCCACTTAAAGGGATCTTCAAAGAAACTTTGATTAAAAAGCAAAGAGTATCTGCCCTAGGTTTCTGAGATTCTGATACTGTACTGGTTCTTAATGATTTTACACCCAAAGCCAATTAAAAACAAATACCAAAATGCATCAGCCTCCAAAAGAATACTGGATTGCAAAAATCTAAAGAAACAGTGCAAAACTCTCGCAACTTATTCTCTAGGATCTGGATACATCGTATCACATATTAACAACAGGAATATGGATTTAAATTCCTTCTAATGTATTCATACAAAACCAGCTGACGGAAAATGTACAATTCCCTTGCTACTGGGTGTAGTTGGGAACATGCAAGGGTTGACTGACATTTCCACCGTCGCAGAGGTTAATATTTCTCTGGGTATCATGTTGTGAATTGCTGCGTAGTTCACCAGTGCCACATTTGGCACTGTGGAAACAGAGATTATTGCCATTGAGAATGATTGAGCAAACTGGGGACTCTCATTAGAAGAGGTGACATGATCAAGATCTTTAAAAGGATGAAGGATTTGGAAAGAATGGATGTGAACCTAGATATTTCCAATTTTGCAAAAATCAAAAATTAGATAACATAGATTCAAGTTATTTACTAATAAGTCAACAGGAAAATGAGGAGGAGGAGAATTGGAACTTATTCCCACTGGAAATGATTGAGGCAAAACATTTAGATTCTTTCAAAAGGAAACTTAGCAAATTCATGAGTGATAAGGGAAAAGGAACGATCACCTGAACTTAATATCAGCACAGACTAGTTAAGCTGAATGATCAGTTTCTATGCCATATATTCAATGCCTTTAACTTTTATATAGTGCATAACATGAGCAGGGTCCATCTAATGCAAGCAGGAGGGAAACTAGAAAGGAATAATATGGAGAGCACTAACAAGGTAAGGGAGTACATGTAGAATGGTAGGACCCGAGGAAGTACGGAGGATCAGAAGCCCCTCAAGATCAAAGACCTTGAAGGCAACAGGAAAGATAGATAAGGTGGTAAAGAAGTCAGTTGAGATACTTGCCTTTATTAGTCAAGGCAATGAATAAAAGAGCAAGGAAGCTGTATACAACATGAATTAGGTCACAGCTGGAGCACTATATGCAGTTCTGGTCACTGCACAATAGGAAGGTTGTAATTGCACTAGAGTGTGTACATAAGGGTGCACCGGGATATTACCTGCATTGGAACAATTCTGTTATGAAGACAGACTAGATAGGCTTGAGTTATTTTACTTAGAGCAGAGAAGGCTGACACCAAGGGGATCAGTTCGAGATGTACAATTTTCTGAGGGGTATAGACAGGATGTTCAGGTGTTAACCTTTCCTCTTAGTTCAAGAATCGATAACTGGGTGCACACTGTTTTAAGTGAAGGAGCAGGAGGTTTGGAAGGGATTTAAGGAAAATACTTTTCTTTCAAAGGATTGTGGGTATCTACACCATCTAAAAGGATGGTAAAGGCAGGAACCCTCAAAACATTTAAGAAGAAAGATGAACAATTGAAATGTAAACAAATATAAGACTATGAAAGAATACTAGGAAATGCAATGAGAAAAGATGGATGTTTGATGACCAATGCAGACATGATGGGCCAAAAGAACTCTGCCCATGCTGTAAAAACTCTATGGTCGAGTTAGATGCAGTAGGGTCATAGGAGGAATGTGGAAATAGACTGCTTGGGTCAATTAACCAGTTTCTATGATCTGAATAATGTACAAACCATCTTTCGCATAAACTTGGTGTGTGTTTACAATTTCTGAGGAACAAGGGATGAAAATATCAGAATATCACACAACCTTAATATTCCTTTGACCTTGAATTGAGAAACTCCTTAGAGACAGCCTTATTTCTTATCTAAATCACTGCATCTACATTGAGTGTGTTTGATAGAGACAGTATAGAAGGAGCTTGAAACTATTTAACTGTCTTTCCCATGCTTGATGGGAAAATATACAGATAATGTGATTCTTAAAGTATTTTACACTCTGGTAGTGTTTGATAAGTCAGTGTCAAGGAAGCATTATTTTGCAAATAATCCTACTGTACCTAACCTAAGAGCGTTTGATATGAAATGAAAGGGAACTTTATCTGTGTCTAACAGTTATTAATTAATTTGGAATACTTGTTGTTGACATGAGATACCCAAAGTGGAAACGACTTCAAATCATAGCACTAACACTCACTTGAATTAGCACAAAAATCATTTAGAATGAACATTTGGTCTTGACCTAAAATTAGACAGTAACATTTAACAATGTACTAGTAGATATTTAAAACATTAATATCCAGACTTTCCCACAACTGGGTTTGCCTGATGTTTGTTTGAATGAGTCAAATCCAACTATATGGCACGTAAAGCTGAAATCCAGTCTGTGCTTTTGACCGAAAGTTAAGGTTACACACATTGCGTCGATAATTCTGTATTCCTACAGCCATGAGTTGGGCAGGAGTTTAATGGAAAAAAAGCAGTCTACTTTATATTCTGCTGTAGCAACTGTAAATTGAATTTTTAAAAAATACACACGTCGAGATTGTAAAAACTGCAGTATACAAGTCAGGATGCTACTGATAAAATATACAGATTTTAAAATATCTGCATTAATAATTAAATAACCCTCACCCTCACTGGCTAAATTTTTTTTATTTTAGAATTCGCTGAGTTGAGAACTATTTTCACAGTATTATGGAACATTTAAAGTACCCTGTTGCCTGCACCAGGCATTAACAGGTTAACCTTCACCAAATTCATTTTAAACAGGTCATCTAATATCATATCGTTCAATACATGAACTGCTTCAAGACAAAGATAAAAGTCACACAACACCAGGCTATAGTCCAACAGGTTTAACCTCTCCACTTTAAGCCAGCAGTTAGTGGTGTCGATGGTAGTCATGGTTTGGAGATGCCGGTGCTGGACTGGGGTGTACAGTGGACTATACCCTGGTGTTGCGTGACTTTTAACTTTGTACACCCCAGTCTAATATCCGCATCTCCAAATCATGCTTCAAGACAGATTATAGTGGTGTTCATGGAGTCTTAATGACACAGAAGGACCTCCAGACCTCCTCCTCCCCCCTGAGGAAGAATAATCAGTCTGCCAAGGCCTTACCTTCATCCCCCTCCCTCCACACATCAACAAATTCAATACACGTTGTGACGTCAAACACTTCTTCCGCTGCCTCCCACCCACCTTCCAAGGATCCCTTTGCCAGCCTCCAATACACTCCATCCACCTGGACACCCCATGCCAGTCTATTACCCATCCTCGACCTCTTTATTTCCAACTGCCGCCGAGACATTAACTGCCTCAACCTGTCTCCCCCCCTCCCCCACTCTAACATCACACCCTCACAACATGCAGTCCTCCACTCCCTTTGCTCCAATCCCAACCACACCATCAAACCAATGGACAAAGGGGGTGCAGTGGTAGTTGTGTAGTGCAGTATAGTGGTGCACTGGCCTCTACACCACTGACGCCAGGCACCAACTCGAAGACACCTCTCCTACCACCCCCTCGACCATGACCTCAACATCTCATCACCAACCATCATCTCCCAGACCATTCACAACCTCATCACCTCAGGGGAACTCCCACCCACAACTTCCAACCTCATAGCTCAGAAACCCCACACCACCCGATTCTACCTCCTAATCAACATCTACAAGCCTGACTACACCAGCCGACCCATCATCTCACCCTGCTCCTGCCACACCGAATTCATCTCTGCCTACCTTGATACTGTCCTATTCTCTCCTTGTCCAGGAACTCCCCACATATATTCGGGACACCACCCACACACTCCACCTCTTCCAAGACTTCCATTTCCCTGGCCCCCAATGCCTCATCCTCACCATGGACATCCAGTTCCTCTACACCTCCATCCGCCATGACCAGGGTCTCCAAACCCTCCATTTCTTCCTCTCCCGATGCCCCCAACAGTTCCCTTCCACTGACACTCTCATTTGTTTGGCTGAACTGGTCCTCACCCTCAACAATATCTCCTTCGAATCCTCCCACTTCCTCCAGATGAAAGGGTAGCCATGGCCACCCACATGGGCCCCAGCTATACCTGTCTCTTTGTCGGCAACATTGAACAATCCATCCTCTGGAGTTACACCGGTACCACACCCCACCTTTTCCTCCGCTACATTCATGACTGCATCAGCGCCACCTCCTACTGCCATGAGGAGGTTGAACAGTTCATCAACTTCACCAACACATTCCACCCCAACCTTAAATTCACCTGGACCATCTCTGACACCTCCCTCCTCTTCCTGGACCTCTCCATCTCCATCAACGATGACAGAATCAACACCGACATTTTCTACAAACCCACTGACTCCCACAGCTACCTGGATTACACCTCCTCCCACCCTACCTCCTGCAAAAATGCTATCCTGTATTCCCAATTCCTCCACCTCCGCTGCATATGCTCCCAGGAGGACCAGTTCCACCACAAAAACACATCAGACGGCCTCCCTCCGCAGGGGCGGCACAATGGCTCAATGGTTAGCACTGCTGCCTCACAACACCAGGGACCCAGGTTTGATTCCAGCCTCGGGGCGACTGTCTGTATGGAGTTTGCACATTTCCCCGTGTGTGCATGGGTTTCCTCCAGGTGTTCTGGTTTCCCCCCCGCAATCCAAAGACGTGCAGGTTAGGTGAATTGGCCATAGTGTTAGGTGCATTACTCAGGGGGAAATTGGTCTGGGTGGATTACTCTTCGGAGGGTCAGTGTGCACTTGTTCGGCCAAAGGGCTTGTCCCCACACTGTAGGGAATCTAATCTTCTTTAAAGACCGCAATTTCCCCTTCCACGTGGTTGAAGATGCCCTCCAATGCATCTCATCTACGTCCCGTACATCCACCCTCAAACCCTACCCTTCCAACCGCTTTCCTGGTGAAGGGCTTTTGCTGCTCCTCGGATGCTGTCTGACCTGCTGTACTTTTCTAGCACCACTCTAATCATGACACAGAAGGAGGCCATTTGAACCTTCACATTCATGCCTGTTCGCGACTGTGTTTCATTTCCCTACTGTGACCTGAGAGTTTATTTCCCTTAAGCACCAATTTCATAAGAAACCAACTGCATTTCAATATGGTGATGTCAGACACTCACCTAAAAAAAATTGCAATTATAACATCTTTCACAAATCACTTCACAGTTAATTAAGAACAGGTTACTTGAAGTGTTATCACTGTTATAATTTAGAAAGCACAGCAACTACCTTGCATACCATAATCTTCCACAAGCAGCTATGAGATAGATAATGAATACATAATCTGCTTTGGTGAGGGCTGATTTAAAAGGATAAATGGGAGAACTTCCCTGATCTTCAAAAGTATAGAAACTGATGACAAAGGTAAAAATTTTTTAAAAAAATTAAATAGCTAATTATAACACAAGGATGGAAGTATGGTGACATGCCCCAGCTGCAGGATATGTGATTGCCAGCGTAATGAGGACAAACTTGTCTACAATAAGTAGATGTAGCTACAGGAGCTTCACCTCAAAGTTTATAAGCTGGAGGCCAGTCTACAGGAGCTACAGCATATCTGGATGGGGGTATACAGACTGTACTCTGTATACTTTGGAGATAGAGTACAAACCTCACATTATACGAACAGGATTTTAAAAAATAGGATTTTAAGAGGATTTTAAAAAAGAATAAAGATGAGCAATGACAAAGCTAAATAACCATTTGTGATAGTGGTTTACAGGTCCCCCAACAGTTTACACACAGTAGTTAGGAGTACAAAGGAAGAACAACTGGAGCTTGTCAGAAAAGCACCACAACTTCAGTAAGGCGTTCGACAAGGTTCCCCACGGGAGACTGATTAGCAAGGTTAGATCTTATGGAATACAGGGAGAACTAGCCATTTGGATACAGAACTGGCTCAAAGTTTGAAGACAGAGGGTGGTGGTGGAGGGTTGTTTTTCAGACTGGAGGCCTGTGACCAGTGCAGTGCCACAAGGATCGGTGCTGGGCCCTCTACTTTTTGTCAGTTACATAAATGATTGGATGCGAGCATAAGAGGTACAGTTAGTAAGTTTGCAGATGACACCAAAATTGGAGGTGTAGTGGACAGCGAAGAGGGTTACCTCAGATTACAACAGGATCTTGATCAAATGGGCCAATGGGCTGAGAAGTGGCAGATGGAGTCTAATTCAGATAAATGTGAGGTGCTGCATTTTGGAAAACCAAATCTTAGCAGGACTTATACACTTTATGGTAAGGTTCTAGGGAGTGTTGCTGAACAAAGAGACCTTGGAGTGCAGATTCATAGCTCCTTGGAAGTGGAATCGCAGGTCGATAGGATAGTGAAGGCGGCGTTTGGTATGCTTTTCTTTATTGATCAGAGTATTGAGTACAGGAGTTGGAAGGTCATGTGTGGCTGTACAGGACATTGGTTAGGCCACTGTTGGAATATTGCATGCAATTCTGGTCTCCTTCCTATCGGAAAGATGTTGTGAAACTTGAAAGGGTTCAGAAAAGATTTACAAGGATGTTGCCAGGGTTGGAGGATCTGACCTTCAGGAAGAGGCCGAACAGGCTGGGGCTGTTTTCACTGGAGCATCGGAGGCTGAGGGGTGACCTTATAGAGGTTTACAAAATTATAAGGGTAATAGATAGGATAAATAGATAAAGTCTCTTCCCTGGGGTCGGGGAGTCCAGAACTAGAGGGCATAGGTTTAGGGTGAGAGGGGAAAGATATAAAAGAGACCTAAGGGGCAACATTTTCACACAGAGGGTGGTACGTGTATGGAATGAGCTGCCAGAGGATGTGGTGGAGGCTGGTACAATTGCAACATTTAAGAGGTATTTGGATGGGTATATGAATAGGAAGGGTTTGGAGGGATATGGGCCGGGCGCTGGCAGGTGGGACTAGATTGGGTTGGGATATCTGGTCGGCGTGGACGGGTTGGACCGAAGGGTCTGTTTCAATGCTGTACATCTCTATGACTCTAATAATAGTAGGGGATTTTCAACTACACACAGGCAAAGGTGGCCTAACATTTTAAATTTTAATGACATTTACCAGCATGGGTCTTAATCCTTCACTTAGGTTGCTTAATAACAAAATTAACCTGGTCTTACCAGTGAATGTGTAATATCAGAGATATGTACTGTGGAGCAGTTTTTTTAGTCAACTCATTTATAAAAGGGCTTACCAGCAATCGCTGGTATCGGAGATACTGTTTTGTAAAAATTTATTATAACAGCTGGCTATACAGGACCAAGTCTGGGAATAAATAGTAATCACAGTGGAGGGAAATACTTTTTTAGTTATATTACCCAAATTTACAAATGGATATTAAAAAAACTCCATCCGCAAAGGTGAATAGCAAAAATCTTTCCCCTAGTGTACTGGAGTTCAAAACTAGAGGGCACAGGTTTAAAGTGAGAGGGGAGAGACGTAAAAGGAACCAGTGGTCCAACTTTTTCCACACAGGCGGGTGATGAGTTTATGTCATAAACTGCCACAGAAATAGTAAATGCAGGCACAATTATAATATCTAAAATACATTTGGACAGGTAAATGAATGGAAAAGATTTAGAGGAATATGAGCCAAATGCAGAAAAATGGGACTAGGGTTTTATTTGGGAAACCTAGTCGGCATGGACCAGTTAGACCAAAGGGTCGGTTTCCATGCTGTATGACTCCATGATAGCAAACAACCACTTCAAAATCTCGCAAATTATCACTACAAATTATTTCCCAAGCAATGATATTGAAATGAGTTGGCTTTTAATCAAAAGTCATTCACAACACTAAACTGCAGTTGTGCCACAACAATAAAACAAAGAACTGCAGATGCTGGAAATCAACCAAAGACAGAAATTGCTGGAGAAACTCAGCATGTCTGGCAGCATTTGTGAAGAGAAATCAGTGTTAACATTGAGTCCAGTGACCCCTGCATGTTTTTGTCAAAGTTCTTATGCTGATCTCCTTTTTGCAGTGAAACTGGCAATTGTAAGCTCTACTAAACATTCAACAGAAGACAACATAGCATAAAAGAGCACCTAAAGCTTCAAAACCATTTGTAGTTGCAGATAAGTTTCACATTTTGTTTTAAGAAAGTTACAAATCTTTAAACATAAACACACACAAGCATTTTACAGAATCATTACACTTTCTAGGAGACTTCAAGTTGCAATAGTACCAACTGCACGGTGGCTCAGTGGTTAGCACTGCTGCATCACAGCACAGGGTCCCAGGCAACTGTCTGTGTGGAGTTTACCCATTTCCTCCTGTGTCTGCGTGGGTTTCCTCCTACAGTCCAAAGATGTGCAGGTCAGGTGAATTGGCTATGCTAAATTGCCAGTAGTGTTTGGTGCATTAGTCAGAGGGAAATGGGTCTGGGTGGGTTACTCTTTGGAGGGTCATTGTGGACTGGTTGGGCCAAAGGGCCTGTTTCCACACTGTAGGGAATCTAATCTAACTTAGACAATGGTGTATTTTGTCCTACCATCAGGTTGGAACATCAACTTCAACGATTAAATGGCCACTGTACGTGGAGAGAGTGATACATATAATTTGGGATGGAAAGCTTCAACATCAACAACAGAAACCCTAAGCTTGTCAAAAGTCACCCACCCTGCAGCAAACTGCAATATACAGCAAGAAATCTAACATCATCATCGCAAGGAGTAACATCACGACATATTGCTCACACCATATCAACAGATCAAGGTGAAATAACTGTCAATACTTATTACTTCTAATAAAAACGATTTCAGTTAAAGACGATGAGAAGGAAGTTGATTAATTTTCCAGATTTGCTCATCGTATCAAAAAAAATCTATTTTTTGAGTTTTTAATCTTAAGCACTCATTACAGGATGGGGGAAGACTAATTTCAAGTGAAGTTCCTCTCACCCTCTATAACCTCCATGTTGCTGGCTCCACTCAGCATTTAGGCCCCAGTTGGAAACTCCCCTAACAACCTCCCGGCCAACCGAACCTGACACCGGAAGTTGCCTCTCGCGTGATTGACATCCAAACCTGATCGCGGCCGGAGAGCATCGCCCGGAAAGGGGTGTGGCCTCTCGGTGACGTCATCCGTCAATCAGAGGCGGCGACCCACCCCCAGGGTTGACCAAACCGTGCCACTGCTGCTTGGTGACGTAGGTCCGTAACCACACCCATCGACATGGCATCAGCCCAGAGTGCCAATTACAAACTTGGCATCAGGCCCCAACTACAATCGTAAACTTAACATTAGCCTACAGCCTCACATCCAGTACAGTCACAAACCTGGCACCATTGGTGAAAAGACGAGGGAATAGCCAATGTTAAGAAGGGCATAATCCAGAAAATTATAAACTATATTAGAGAGGATTCTTAGGGACAAGATCTACTCATGTTTGGAGCTGAATGGATTTATTAATAGCTTGTCTCAAACATTGTAAAAACAATGACTGCAGATGCTGAAAATCAAATACTGGATTAGTGGTGCTGGAAGAGCACAGCAGTTCAGGCAGCATCCAACGAGCAGCGAAATCAACGTTTCGGGCAAAATGAAGGGCTTTTGCCCGAAACGTTGATTTCGCTGCTCGTTGGATGCTGCCTGAACTGCTGTGCTCTTCCAGCACCACTAATCCAGTATTGTCTCAAACATTATTGAGTTCGTTGAGGAAGTGATAAAGACGATTGATGAGGTGAGGCAGTGGATGTTTTCTACATGACTTTTGACAAGGTCCCTCATGATCGACTGGTCCAGAAGATTAAGTTGCATGCAATCAATGGTGAGTTGGCAAGTTAGATACAAAATTAGTTCGGTCATTGAAAACAAAGTGTAAATGTGGAGGGATGTATTTCTGACTGAACGTCTATGACCAATGATGGTCAGCAAGGATCAGCGCTGGGACCTCTATTGATAAGGATGAAAATGTATGTGGGCTGATTAATAAGTTTACATATGATATGAAAGTTACAGAGTCAAAGAGTCAAACAGCATGGAAACAGGCCCTACAGCCACGGTGGACAGTGAAGAAGATTCTCAAAGGATACAACAGGATATCGATCAGTTGGAAAGTCAGGGAGGGAAATGTCAGACGGAGTTTAATCCAAATATGAGGTGATGCATTATGGGAGGTCAAATGCAAGAGAAAAGACCCTCCAACCTTGTCAACATCCTTGTAAGTCTTTTCTGAACCTTTTCAAGTTTAGCAACATCTTTCCTATAGCAAGGAGATCAGAATTGAATGCAGGATTTCAAAAGTGGCCTAACCAATACCTTGTACAGCTGCTTAATGCTTTTTGTGTGTTATTGGAGTTGCACTCAACCAGATAGGTGGAAAGTATTCCATCAATCCTAACTTATGCCTTATTCACAACAAGACCATTCAGAAAATCTATCATTTAAGCATATGTGATAAACCAGTATGGAATCGCTGAAATGACTGTCCAGTGAAGCTGCTAATTGTGATCATTTATCTGTAACAGCTTGTATTACCCAACACCAAATAGGGAAACTGTCATAATCTTTGAAGTGAAATATCAATTTCTGGCATTACTGACAAAAGGTTAATCCTGGTTGCACATTGTGCTATTCCAGAATTATAATTGAAATTAAAGTTCCTTTCCCTGAGCTCCTACACTTTCCAAATAAACCCAACTGCTGGACAAGACCTGAGGTTTGATGAGGCCAGGATCAGTGGAGAGGATGCATTTTAAGAATATTGAGAATCAACAATCAGTAAAACCAAAACTAGAAAGGGGGATGAGATACCCATAATGAAATGTATTATTTCGATGTTGAATTGGGAAATCCTTTCATATTCAGTGCAAAACACATGTAATATGCAAAGAATTTGACGAGTTAATGTATATCTTCAGCTGCTTTGCAAACAAATCACAAAGACATACCCTACCCGCGTTTAATGTTGCAATCCATGGAGTAATGGGCGCCTCCTAGCAGAGCGCTTTAGGGAACATCTCCGAGACACCCGCACCAATCAACCAAACCGCCCCGTGGCCCAACATTTCAACTCCCCCTCCCACTCTGCCGAGGACATGGAGGTCCTGGGCCTCCTTCACCGCCGCTCCCTCACCACCAGACGACTGGAGGAAGAACGCCTCATCTTCCGCCTCGGAACACTTCAACCCCAGGGCATCAATGTGGACTTCAACAGCTTCCTCATTTCCCCTTCCCCCACCTCATCCTAGTTTCAAACTTGCAGCTCAGTTACTAACTCCTTGACTTGTCCGACCTGCCTATCTTCTTTTCCACCTATTCACTCCAACCTCTCCTCCTTGACCTATCACCTTCATCTCCTCCCCCACTCACCCATTGTACTCTGTGCTACTCTCTCCCCACCCCCACCCTCCTCTAGCTTATCTCTCCATGCTTCAGGCTCACTGCCTTTATTCCTGATGAAGGGCTTTTGCCCGAAACGTTGATTTCGCTGCTCGTTGGATGCTGCCTGAACTGCTGTGCTCTTCCAGCACCACTAATCCAGTAATGGGACAAAAGCATAGTGCATTTACAGCAACTACATATCTCGAATGAAATCATAAGCAAAAGACAAACTGTTTGAGGTCAGTCCTCAGTTTGATGGCAGGTGATTCAACATTCCTCTCTCCAAGATTTGTGACTCTTTGGAACTCTCCTTCCCATGGGTTGTGGCTATTTAATTGTTGAATACTTTTAAGGTGGGACAGACAGATTTTTGATCTCTTTGGGAACCGAGGGAAATAGGGAGCAGGTGGAAAAGTGGAGTTAAAGCCCACAATCAGCCATGATCACATTGAATGGCAGAGCAAGCTCAATGGGCTGAATGGTCTACTCCTGCCTCTCTGTCATGTGTTATTACAGTTGTTTTATCTAAATACATTTGTTAACTTTTTTAATATGGTTAAACATCTTTGAACATTTCATAAACTTTGAAAATTATAAACTTTGAAATTTATCTTAAAACATATTTTAAAATTTCAGAATGGTGAGATACATTAACAAATTCTGAATGTTCAGTGACTGCCCCAAGAAAAGTGTGGTTACAAACAGTTTTGGTTATATATGGTAGTGTTTGTAATTCAAAAGATTAAACTATTACTGAAAATATCTCTTCCAGAAATTGACACACTCCTAGCCAAGCCTGTAACATTTCCATCTTGATTTCGGTGCCAACATGTCCAAGCATACCTTCTACACTGAAAAACAGCCAATTACCACCCAATCAGTCTACTCTCGATCATCAGTAAAGTGATGGAAGGTGTCATCAATAGTGCGATCAAGCCAGAACCACTCCTCTCCTGACCCTCTTGCAACCTTGGTTCATATATGGACAAAAGAGCTGAATAGCATAAGTACACTGAAACTGTGCTATACGGTTCAGAAGAGGTTTCTTCCCTGTACCCAACTCTTCACAAATGTAGAATAAGTATATGAAAAAACTTGGGTTTATAATCCTGATTACAGCTCACTAACATAAAATATTTTCAGAGAAGAAAGTAGTAGAAAACACAAATATTTTGTTTCGTTTTAATACATTTTATTAACTTCAATACTGTATTTCAGAAAATATCTTTAAAAATATTTAATTTTAACCCAGTTTGCAACAAATTTGCAGCAGGGAATCTCAGGATTTCAGTTGTTGACAACGTTTTTGTAAATTCCAGTCAAAATTTATAATTAATTTGATGGACACAAAGAGTAATCTAACATGACCATTCTTATCGCTGGTTTCTCATGGATAATGCAAACCACATGGGCTGTCCTGCTCTTTTTTATACCCCAAACATTGGATCATCTCATTGGTTCGAGATTGGCTCAAACAATAAATTCAAACTCGATTAGGTTTTAGAATGCTGGGGCATAATTTAAAATGATTGGTTAAATTTGAATTGTTGTCAAAACAGCAACCAACTCAGGTATCTATTTCACAGCCAAATGTTACATGTTTTCAATTTTCTAGACTCTGAGGCTGCTAACTAGTCATATGACTAGTAAGCTTGTAAGCTGTCAGTGCAAAACAGCATTCACTCTCTTAAGGGTACAGTACACACCTTCAACTTCATAACACATAAGCATGCGACTTTTGTAAATGCGCAGGACACTGTTAATAAGAGTACTCTTTGGCAATCAATTGTCTCAGAGACAATATTTTATGTCTTCGTGGTCAATTCTAGTGTTCAGCAGAATTGCAGAGTCCCCTCAGGTACAAACCTGGGCAAAACTAATGGTGATCCTGGGCTTCCCAAATATCCGGTTCCCCTCTTGTCTTCCTTCATTGGATCCAAAGGAATGTAGAATACTAAATTTGGGAATTTGGTGAGTAGAGGAATTTTCATGGTTGATCTGATTTTTTCTATTGAGCTCATTAAATTAATTTTAGACTTTATGTACAGTTGCATTCACAATGTTAGTCTGTAAACAATTTGCCAACTACTGGCAGTTGGCCTCTATTGTAACTAGGTAGCAAGTTTGAACTGGGAGGAGGCAATGGCCCAGAGGCATTGACACTGGGCATTGAGAGAGAACCAGGTTATATTCTGGAGAAAAACTGAAAGAACTGTGGATGCTGTAAATCAGAAAGAAAACTAGAAATTACTGGAAAAGCTCAGCACGTCTGGCAGCATCTGAGAAGAGAAATTATAGTTAATGTTTCGGGTCCAGTGACCCATCTCAGAACTGATGGTGGCTATTCCCTACAGTAGATTAGATTCCCTACAGTATGGAAACAGGCCCTTTGGCCCAACAAGTCCACACTGACCCTCCGAAGAGTAACCCACCCAGACCCATTTTCCCTCTGACTAATGCACCTAATCCTGTGGGCAATTTAGCATGGCCAATTCACCTGACTTGCATACTGTGGGACTGTGGGAGGAAACCGGAGCACCCGGAGGAAACCCACGCAGACACTGGGAGAATGCGTAAATGATAGGTGGGGATATAGCCCATAGAGAGAGAAGACCAGCTTGACAGACAAAAGGGTGGATAACAACCAGGCTACGAGAGTGAATAGCTATTAATGGGAACTGTTAGTGGCTAAAATTGGGTTATGTGTAACAACAGACAATGTGATATCAAGGCCCGGTGTGTGGGTGTTGGGGGAAGGACATGGGAGAACTCAAGTCTTAAAATTATTGAACTCAATATTTTATCCAGAAGGATGCATGGTTTCCAAGGAGACAGAGGATGGTAGGAGACAGAAGGTGGTGGTGGGGGGTTGTTTTTCGGACTGGAGGCCTGTGACCAGCTGTGTTCCACAGGGATTGGTACTGTGTCCACTTTTGTTTGTCATTTATATAAACAATTTGGATGAGAATATAGGAGGCATGGTTAGTAAGTTTACGGATGACACCAAAATTGGTGGTATAGTGGACAGTGAAGAAGGTTATCTAAGATTACAAAGAGATCTTCATCAATTGGGTCAATGCGCTAAATAATGGCAGATGGAGTTTAATTTGGAAAAAAGCGATGGTGTTTAATTTTGGTAAAGCAAACAAGGGCAGGACTTTTACAGTTAATGGTTGGGCCCTGGGTAGTGTCGTAGAAGGGAGGGACCTACAGTTGAAATTTGCATAACAGGTCGCAGGGTGGTTAAAAAGGTGTTTAGCACGCTTGCCTTTGTTGATCGGACCTTTGAATATATGAGTTGGGATGTCATGTTGAATAGGATGTTGGCAAGATGTCTTCTGGAGCATGCAGTTCTGGTCACCCTGTTATAGAAAGGAGATGATTAAATTGGAGACAGTTCAGAAAAGATTTACCAGGATGTTGCTGGGAATAGAGGGTTTCATTTATAAAAACAGGCTGGGATTTTTTCACTGGAATATAAGAAGTTGAGGGATGACCTTATAAAAGTCTTGAAAATCATGAGGGGCATAGATAAGGTGAATGTGGGTAAAAAAAAGTGTGGTGCTGGAAAAGCACAGCCAGTCAGGCAGCATCCAAGGTGCAGGAGAACTGATGTTTTGAGCATAAGTTCTTCATCAGGAATGTTGGGGGGGGGCGCGGGGGGTGCCAAGGGGGCTGAGAGATAACTGGGAAGGGGAGTGGGGCTAGGGGGAGTCTAGCTGGGAATGCGGTAAGTAGATGAAGGTGGAGGGTGATGTTGATAGGTCGGAGTGGATAGTTGGGAAGGAAGATGGGCAGGTAGGACAGTCCAAGAGTGTGGTGCTGAGTTGGAAGGTTGGATCTGGGATGAGGTGGAGGGGAAGGGAGATGAGGAAACTGGTGAAATTGATCCCGTATAGTTGGAGGGTCCAAAGGTGGAAGATGAGGCATTCTTCCTCTAGGCGAAGGGTGGCTAGAATTTGGCAATGGAGGAGGCCCAGGACTTGCATGTCCTTGGTGGAGTGGGAGGGTGAGTTAAGTGTTTGGCCATCGGGCGGTGGAGTTGTTTAGTGCATGTGTCCCAGAGATATTCTCTGAAACGTTCTGGAAGTTGGCATCCTGTCTCTCCAATGTAGGGGAGAAGACATCAAGAACAAGGGACACAGCAGATGATGTATGTGGAGGTACAGGAAAGTCTCTGTCAGATGTGGAAGGATCCTTTGGGGCCTTGGATGAAGGTGAGGGTGGAGGTGTGGACACAGGTTTTACACCTCTTACGGCAGCAAGGGAAGGTCAGTGAGTGGAGGGTGGGTTAGTGGGGGCAGGGGGGGTGCAGGCGTGGACCTAACAAGAGAGTCACGGAGGGAATGGTCTCTGCGGAATACTGAAAGGGGTGGAGAGTGACATATATCTCTGGTGGTGGGGTCTGGACATAGGTGGCAGAAATGGCGGAGGATGATGCACTGTATCCGGAGGTTGGTGGGTTGGAAGGTGAGGACCAGGAGGGTTCTGTCCTTGTTGTGATTGGAGGGGTGGGGTTCAAGGGTGGAGGTGCAGGAAATGGAGGAGACCCTACAATCCTTTCACATCCGACAGACATTTGGGATGTGGGTGGACCCTCCACATAGGCCACTGAGTGTCTCGAATCACTTCTGCCATTCAATAAGATCATGGCTGATCCTCTTTCTTCTCTACCAGTCTGCAGCCTTTGACACAGTTGAGTGTATCATTCTCCTCCAAAGCCTCTCCACCGTTGGCAAACTGTGGGGGGGAGGGAGGCAGTGGGGGTTGCTCTCATCTCGATTCATTCTCATCTACTACATGTAGAAAGAAAGTTCATTATGGCTTCTCTTCTGATAAACCCTGACTTCTGAAGTCCTCATGGTTCCCCCTTCCATCTCTGCACCTCCTTGGCTGACTTGAGCCAGGTTAATATCAGGATTTGGTTTGATTTCGGATGACAGAAAAGTGATTGTAAAAATTCTCTACAGGATTTGAAAATGTTCCTGTCACATCCAGCACTCTTGAACAAATCTGGTGAATCCTTAATTCATCTGTTTTGTTCATTGGTATCGACCTGACTTGCAAATGTGCCTGACCCACAACCCTGATCCACAAGACTGAAGGATCTATGTAACGTCTAACCAACATGGTGCTGAAACCAGGACTCAGCCTTGTGCAAAGGCAGTATTCATTACAACCTTTATTAAACTTTTAAAACCACTAAACATTCATTGCACAATCAAGTTTTGGAATGTAACTCCAGCAGTATTCAGCTTGCAAGTATTCCAATGCATGCCACATTCTAATTAAATTCTTATGAACTACTCATAACATGCCAGTCTCAACACTATTTTATGCAAATTAGAAAAATGCATTTGAGGACTGATGAGGGTGAGCAGAAGCATAAGACGTCAGAGTGGCAAACAAAGGGACCTTTTGAAAAGATAAAATTAGGCAAGCAACATCTTTGAGTAGAGGGTGCCTTAGGACTCACAGCACTTCCCTGTCTTTGGAACTCACATCATTCACATCTTTCTACCTTCAGTCTTCTTGCTGCTGTTCTTCCTGCAGGTTGTTCTGAAAATGGCCAGAATTTCCTTTTTAACCAACAGGAGGGCCATTGGCACCCTCATGATACTGGGAGCTGGCTCTCTGGCCAAAGGGTTCTTACTCACAAGGGATTATATGAAAGCAAGGGCAAAACAGAGGAAATTGTATCCTCCCAGGTAAGAAAAATACTTAGATCTATATCGTTTTTTTTCGACAACTGAATGATTCAAAGCACTCTACACTAAATGAGGTATTTGGAAGTATAGCCACTGTTGTGGTGTAGCAAACACAGCAGCGTTAATCACACTCCAGTCAGCAAGGTGCTAAAGAGAAGGTAATTTGTTTTTGTTATGTTGATTCAGAGATAGGTATTTACTCGGATACTCTGAAGAACTCACCTGTTCTTTGTCAAAATAGTGCCACAAAATGTTTATATATAAGCAGTCAGATATAGCCTTGGTTTAACATTGCATGAAGGTGATGCCTCTCCCACAGTGCAGTACCCCTCACTACTGCTCCGACAGTATCATCCTAGTTTTTAAAAAATCACACAACACCTGGTTATAGTCCAGTAGGTTTATTTGGAAGCACTAGCTTTCAGAGCGCTGTTCCTTCATCAGGTGATTGTGGAGAATAAGATTGTAAGACACAGAATTTATAGCAAAAGTTTACAGTGTGATTTAACTGAAATTATATATTGAAAAAGACCCGGATTTGTGTGTTAAGTGTCTCATCTTTTAGAATGACCATGTTGGTTTCAGTTCTTTCATATGTAAATCGCAAAACTTTTTTTACAAGTTATATTCTCAAGTGCACTTTAACAATTGGTGTCATGTCAGCCCACATAAGGTATTGAAGGTGTTAACTCCCTGTGAGGCTGTCTGTGCCACAATGGTCAGACTGATTCTAATCTAAAAATCGGATTTACAGAATCTTACGCAGATTCATGCAGCTTTTGAGCAAAGTAAAATGTAATTCTGCAAGTACAAGTTCACCCCACAAACTTATGCGTATATGTGTCATGTGGGTGTGGAGGAGTGGGGGGGTGGTTATGAGTGTCTGTGAGAGGATGTGTGTATGTGTGTGAGTATGAATGTAAAGGGGTTTAAGTCTGTGAAAGGATGTGTGTGAGTGTATGAGAGAGAGTCTGAGTGTGTGTATAGTGCAATGGAGGTCACCTATGGTGTGACATGAAGCTGTCTCCAAATTATCCTAGATTATGTGCTCAAATTCTAGAATCCATAATCCTGGGATTCAGGTGTGAGGACCAAGTTTAGGCCTATAGAACAAAAATGTGGGATTTTGGTCTGTGAAACTTTCTACAGCTACTGGGCAGTTCTCCAGGGAACAAAAAACTTTGAATTTCAGAATTACAGATTGAGCACACTGCCAGTTAACATGGAAATAAATATTTGAGATCATTAATAATAGCATTTATTGCATTGCATGTTGTATTTTGACAGTAGTAAAAAAATTACCCCCATTTTTAAAACCTACTTCTTTAACAAAGATATTTCCCACCCATCCTAACGTCACCTTTGACTCATTGTCAAATCTTGCACTGATTACATTCCCATTAAGTCTCCTTTTGTATCACATTAAAGATGCTATAGAAATACAAATATTGTAGTGGGTGTATATTTATTCTACATTATGCTCTCAGTGCAGAATATCCTGATCTCCAGAAGCACAACAGCTACATGGCAACTTACCTGACCCCTGATTTATATGCCAAACTTCATGATAAATCTACATCCAGTGGCTGGACACTGGATCAGTGCATTCAGACAGGAGTGGACAATCCTGGAGAGTCCATAGGAATAATAGCAGGAGATGAAGAATCATATGCAGTAAGTATAACTGTACTGTGAATATGGCCACTGAAAATACACAGAAAATACTCACATAGTGCACAACAAAATCTGTCTATTCCAGGGGAGCATATTTGGATAAACTCAGCCTTGTGATGCTGCCTGAACTGCTGTGCTCTTCCAGCACCACTAATTCAGCCTTGTGTTAGCCAGCCATGATTGCTTCACTTACCTTGTTGTTGTTTGCACTCTTCCTGAAAGCAACGCTACCCTGAACAATGACCTCCACCTGGGTTTCTGAGGGAACATATGAATATTCAAAGTTGACAAATGGATCATCAAGCCTATCCCATTCTTCACTGACCAGAACACAAGGCATTTCTTTTCTTCTATGAGTCACTGGGTGGGCAACTGATCCACAGGAAATTAGTTCATAACCAATGTGCATCAAAATCCTTTAGAAAATATAATTCAGTAGCACCAGAGAGGTGAAGGAGCACAAGCTGCATTGGGCTCTAGATGTAAAAGGGAATAAATTATTGCTGTAAATATCATAATACTGTAAGAGTAATGTATAAGAATAATGTTATAGAGTAATATAATATTACAATAGAGTATGAGCAGGAGGTTAGACTGGATCAGGTGGACTTTGTGGCGAAAAACACTACAGCTGAATGGCTCACCATTATTCTATAACTTCAGGAGCAGGAAAATGTGGATTGAACAAAGCTCTTTGAAGGGAAGTCCACATTTGAGATGTGGGAGGCTTTCAAAGATAGGTTAACAGTAGTGCAGGATAGGCATGTCCAGTTGAAGGCAAAGGATAGGAAAGGCAAGATTCGTGAACCGTGGATGACAGGAGAAATTGTACGACTAGCCAAGAGGAAAAGGGAAGTGTACACACGGTCTAGGAAGCTAAGAACAGAACGGGCCCTGGAGGAATATCGAAAGAGTAGGACTAGTCTTAAACAAGGAATCAAGCAGGCTAAAAGAGGTCATGAAATAGCTTTAGCAAGCAGAATTAAGGGAAATCCCAAAGCATTTTATTCTTATATAAGAAGCAAGCGGGTAACTAGAGAAAGGATTGGTTCACTAAAAGATAATGAAGGAAGGCTGTGTGCCAAGGGTTGGTGACGATTCGTCACGGCAGATTCGCCGCCGATGATTAGCCACTGCCAGTTCTCCACCAGCGTTTCTCCACTGGGGTCGTTTGACCTCTGGAGACTATAGACCACTGGAAATATATATATGTAGTGATTGTTTTCCCTCCCGCCTGTTCTTTCATACTTCTCAGTCCGCTTTATTTATACAACTACGTACTACATATTGATAAAAAAGAGATAAAATAAATATCATTTATTGGTTTATATATAAAAATGAGTTACAAACTTTCACCAGAAAAAGGAAATATATTTTAAAAATCTTTATAATGGCAGTAAAATCTCACATTAATATTAAACAATGAAATTTCAGTTCATTTGATAGTTATGCGCTATTCCTCTAAGATATTCCAAACAATCTCTTTCGCTATATTCAAAAACAACGCAACGCAAACACTACCTTAACCAATATAATGACAATTTTATATAGTTTAGATGTGCTTGTTCTCTAACATTTTAAACGTTGTAAAATTTGTAAAAATCTATTAACAAAAATAAACGGTTATTAAAACAAGTAAATGCTACCACCAATATTCAAACTATACGACTTATTTGCGGTGGTGAATCGTCTTCAGTGGCCAATGGGCGGTGGCTAAGCGTCCTCGGTGAACAAAGGGCAGTCGCTAATCATCGGCGGCGAATCTGCTGTCGCAAATGGTCCCATCCTGGTGTGCCAAACCTGAGAGAATGGGTGAGATTCTGAATGATTACTTTGTGTCAGTGTTCACTGAGGAGTGGAACATGATGAATCTTGAGATAGAAGTTTGATTAGTCTGGATCACGTTGGCATAAGTAGGGAAGATGTGTTGGGTAGGCTAGAGGATATTAAGGTGGACAAATCCCCAGGACCGGATGGGATCTATCCCAGGTTGCTGAGGGAGACGAGAGGGGAAATTGCTGGGGTCTTGACAGATATCTTTGTGGCATCCTTAAATACAGGTGAGATGCCGGAGGACTGGAAGGTTGCTCATGTTGTCCTCCTGGACAAGAATATTCCGGGTAACTACAGACCAGTGAGCCTGACGTCGGTGGTGGGGAAGTTGCTGGAGAGGGTACTGATAGATAGGCTGTATTTATATTTAGAAAAGAATGAGCTTATCAGTGATAGGCAACATGGTATTGTGCGGGGGAGTTCATGCCTTACCAACTTAATAGAGTTCTTCGAGGAAGTGACCAAGTTGTTAGATGAAGGAAGGGCTGTTGATGTCATATACATGGACTTTAATAAGGCGTTTGATGAGGTTCCCCATTGTAAACTAATGGAGAAAGTGAAGTCACATGGTGTGCAGGGTGTTCTAGCTAGGTGGATAAAGAACTGGTTGAGCAGCAGGAGACAGGGAGTAGTAGTTGAAAGGAGTTTCTCGAAATGGAGACAGGTGACCAGTGGTGTTCCACAGGGGTCAGTTTTGGGGCCACTGTTGTTTGTAATATACATAAATGATCCAGAAGAGGACACTGTTGGTATGATCAGCAAGTTTGCAGATGACAAAGATTGGTGTAGTAGCAGAAAGCATCAGCGACTGTCAGAGAATACAGAAGGATATAGATAGACTGGAGAGTTGGGCGGAAAAGTGGCAGATGGCTTTCAATCCAGAGAAATGTGAGGTGATGCATTTAGGCAAGTCTAATTATAGAGCGAATCATACAATGAATGGAAGAGCTTTGGGAAAAGTTGATGGGCAGAGAGATCTGGGAGTGCAGGTCCATTGTACCCTGAAGGTTGCTGCACAGGTGGATAGAGTGGTCAAGAAGGCATATAGTATGCTTGCCTTCATTGGCCGGGGTATTGAGTAAAAGAGCTGGCAAGTCATGTTAAAATTGTACAAGATGTTAGTTCAGCTGCATTTAGAATACTGTGTACAGTTCTTGCCGCCACATTACCAAATGTGGACGATTTGGAGAGGATGCAGAGTAGGTTTACGAGGATGTTGCCTGGTATGGAAGATGCTAGCTATGAAGAGACGTTAAGTTGATTAGGTTTATTTTCACTAGAAAAAAGGAGATTGAGGGGGGACCTGATTGAGGTTTACAAAATCATGAAGGGTATAGACAGGGTGGATAGAGACAACCTTTTTCCCAGGGTGAAGGATTCAATAACGAGAGGTCATGCTTTCAAGGTGAGAGGTGGAAAGTTTAAGGGGGGATACAGTCAGTAAGTACTTCACACAGAGGGTGGTGGGCGTTTGGAACGCGTTGCCAGCAGAGGTGGTAGTGGCAGGCATGGTAGATTCATTTAAGATGTGTCTAGACAGATGCATGACTAGGTGGGGAGCAGAGGGATACAAATGCTTAGGAATTGACCGACAGGTTTAGATAGTGGAATTTGGATCGGCTCAGGCTTGGAGGGATGAAGGGCCTGTTCCTGGGCTGTAAATTTTCTTTGTTCTTTGTTCATAGGATTTTATAAGGGTCCAGTTTCAAAGAGCACAGAGAATAGCTTCCAACCCTTGTGTGGTGCAGGGCATAAAACTGCCCCAAGTTTGATTTTAACTTGATATTCTCAAACAAGAAGCCTCATGGATGAGCATAGTGGGATGGTCATCTGAGCAGGGAGCTGTGTAACATTCAGCAGGTCAAGAGTGAAGAGCTGTTCTTTATGTTGAGTTGTACCTGTCCTGGGAGTGTTTAATGGGGACCACGTAGAGAGAGCTTTACTCTGTATCTCACCCCATGATGTATCTGCCTTCTGAGTACTTGATGGGAACTGTGTAGAGAAAGCTGTGCTCATCATTATTATTATACCTCAATGCTGTACCTGTTCCTGCAGTGTTTGTTGGGGATAGTTTAGGGAGAGCTTTACTCTGAATCTAACCTCATGCTGTACCTGTCCTGGATGTGTGTGATGAGGATAGTATACACAGAATTTTACTATATATACATAACACATATTTTGCCGATCTTGGAACTGCAGAGTTACCACAGTTTCCCATTCCTCATCAGTCAGTCACCTTACTTCAATAAGCACGTAAACTGAAAGTCTTATGATCCTGTTCAGCAGTTTTGTTTCGTATAATCAACAAATTGTCTGCAGCTGTAAAGACAACTTTTGATTGTTCCCACTCTGAAAATGTTCTTAATTAGTTGAACTGTGGTCATGACTGTATCTTACTCCACTGAACATGCTGAGCTCTTTGGTGCTGCTGGCCCTTACTCCCAGGAAACACTTGCTAACAATGTCACCTCCAACCATGCAGGTTTTTGCTGATATATTTGACCCTGTGATTAGAGAAAAGCACAATGGATACGATCTGAAGACCATGAAACATGTCAAAGATTTGGATGCAAGTAAAGTGAGTAGAAACCAAACTGCTATATCCGTATTCAGTTTCTGAAAACAGAGCATTGTCTGCAAAGCTAACATTACTGGAAAACAGAACATAGATGACAGAACAGTACAACACAGAAACAGGTTCTTCAGCCCACCACATTCCCATCTGCCTGTACATGATCCATATCCCTCTGTAGCCTGCCTGCTAATGTGTCTATCTAAATGCCTCTTAAACATTGCTATTGTAACTGCTTCTATCACCTCCCATGACAGTGCTTGTCAGGCACCTCTTTGTAAAAATCTTAACTCACACATCTCATTTAAATTTTCCACCCTCACCTTAAATCTCTGCCCCTTAATATTTGACATTTCCACCCTGGGAAAAAGACTCCAACTATCCATCCTGTCCATGCCTCTCATAGTTTTTAATATTTCTAATAAGTTGGCCCTCAGCCTCTGATGCTGTAGCATAAACAATCCAAGTATGTCCAATCTTTCCTGATAGCAAATCCATTCCAGTCCAGACAATGCCTGGTACAAAGGCCCCCTTGCACCTTCTCTGAAGCCTCCACACCCTTCCCATACTGCAGCAGCCAGAACTGCACACAACACTCCAAATGTAGCTTAAGTAAAGTTTTATACAGCTGCAAAATGACCTGCCAACTTTTATACTCAATGTACCAAATGATGAAGCAAATATACCATATGTCATCTTATCCATTTGTGTTGCCACTTGCAGGAAGCTATGGACTTGCACCCCAAAATAACATGGAAGCAGCCATGATAGTGGAAGCTTGAAACAGCTTGGCTGCTTAGCCATTGTTCTCAATGTGCTTTGGTAGGAAGAATAGAGGAGCAGAATATTATTTAAATGGAGAAACACTGCAGAAAGTTGCATAACCAAGGGATTTGGGAATCCTCATGCATAACTCAGAAAAGGCTATCATCCAAGATCAGGAGGTAATAGGGAAGGCAATAGAATTTTGGCGTTATTTCAAAGGAAGTGGTGCATAAAATAGTGAAATCTTGCTAAAGCTATATAAGGCACTAGTTACACAACAGGATATTGTCAACAGATTTGGTTCCCTCTGTTAAGAAAGATTCACTGTCATTGGAAACAGTCTAGAAAAATTTCACTCTGTTGGTTCCAGGTATTCCTTCTTACAAGAGGTTGAGTAGGTTAGGCCTGTAATCATTAGAGCTTAAGAGAATGAGAGGTGGCCTTATTGAAACATATAAAATTCTTAAGGGGCTTGATAGAATAGATGCAGAGAAGTTGTTTCCCCTTGTGGAACAGTCTAGGACCAGAGAGCATAATTTCACAGTAAATGATCACCCATTTAAGAGATAAGAAGAATTTCTTCTCTAAGAGAGTAGGTATTCTTTACCATAGAGCGCTGTTGGGGCTAGGTGGTTAATAATACACAAAGCTGAGATAGACAGATTTTTAACCATAAGGAAATAAAAGGTTATAAGGAAAATGCAGGACGGTGGAGTTGAGGATTATCAGATCAGCCATGATCTTATTGAGAAGTCTGTACGTGATTTGTACGAAGGAATCAAATGGACCAACAGTGGAAATAAAAATTTACAGATAAAACATGAAATGCTGACTGTATTTTTTTTGTTAGGTATTAAGCAAAGTCAAGGGGAAACAGGTGGGTAATGGCAATTCACTGTATTTTAATCCAGGCTATTGCTTCAGGTTATAGGATCAATGGCAGCTGCAGAATCCAGAATAGAAAGTTAGTTTTAGCAATAGCAATCCAACATGTGATCCCAGACCCACTACAATGTGAGTGAATCTTACCTGCCCTCTGGAAGGCAAACCATTCATTTCAAGGGAAATCACTTGTGAGCGATGAATCTCTAAAAATAATTTTAAAATCTACCCCCCAGAGGCAGACTTTGTAAAGATTCCAGGCTCAACTATATAGAAAGCCTGTTAATAAACTGGAAAGGGTGCAAAAACGATTTATAAGGGTGTTACTGAGACTGGAGGGTTTGCATTATAAGGAGAGGCTGAATGGGCTGGGGCTTTTTTTCCCGGAACATCGGAGGCTGAGGGGTGGCCTTGTAAAAGTTTATTAAAAAATCATGAGGAGCATGGATAAAGGTGTTTTCCCCAGGGTAGGAGAATCCAAAACTAGAGGGCATAGGTTTAAGATGAGAGGGGAAAAATTTAGAAGGGACATGAGGGACGTTTTCACACAGAGGGTGGTGTGTCTAAGGAATGAGCTGCCGAGGACATGGTACAGGTGAGTACAATTACAACATTTAAAAGACACTTGGATAGGTATGTTGACAGGAAAGGTATAAAGTAATCTGAGCCAAATGCAAGCAGACGGGACGAGTTCAGTTTTGAAAACCTGGTTGGCATGGACAAGTTGAGCAGCAGGGTCTGTTTCCGTGCCAATAACTCTATGACTCTAATATTGAGGGAATAAAAGGAAAATACAGCAGATGTTGGAGATCTGAAGTTAAATCAGCAAGTGTTGATGAAATTCAACAGGTCTGGCAGTGTCTAAGAAGAGAAAAACACAGTGAACATTTTTGAGTCTGATACAACTTGTCTTGAGCCAACATTAACAACATTTCTCTCTTCAGTGTTGCTACGAAACTTGTATTTTCCAGCACTTCTTGTTTTTATTTCAACACTAAGGAATAGTGTCACAAAAAAACTAGCTCAGTCAAGCACAAACTATGAAGTTTCCTATCTTTGTTTCCTTTCCAGATTAGGAATGGACAGTTTGATGAAAACTATGTTCTTTCCTCACGTGTCAGGACTGGTCGAAGTATTCGAGGACTCAGCATGCCTCCTGCCTGCACTCGGGCTGAGAGGAGAGAGGTGGAGAGGGTGACTGTTGAGGCATTAGCTGGATTAAAGGGAGATCTCGCTGGAAAATACTACAGTCTGAGCAGTATGACAGACAAAGAGCAGCAACAGCTCATTGATGTAAGACAATGAACCACAATTCATCTTGATTAAAGGAACTGGCTGGTGCAGTGACCAGTGGCTTCCACACTAGCATTTCAACTGCGTCCTGAATGTTTCCTATATCTGTAAGGTTTCAATATTGTAAGATTTTGTCAAATAATCACCAAGTTCCTGGGACCCTGCAGTATCGCACTGTCCCTCATTCTATGCGAATTGACAAAAAACATTCAGAACACTGTTGGTCAGTACAGATAGAGCTCTACTCTGTCTAGCTTTGGTCTAACTATCCTTGAAGTATTTGATGGAAACAGTTGTTATGACCCACTTGAGAAAGTCTGTTGATTCCCAAGTCCCACTATTTTCAGGGTCACCACAACAATTAATGATTTAATCAAAGTATGAAAAGTCCCAAATTACCTGCCTGGAGGAATCAGGATCTGGCACTTAATGCAAACTACAGTTTATTTCAAAAAGATATGTTTTAGCCAAATTATGAGCTATCAATTCTAACCCCCTTTTTGAACCCCTACACAGAGTGGGACAAACAAAGAAAAAAAAAACTGGAATCACAGTTTAATTTTCCTGGTTGACAGATGTCAAGAATGCAGTCCTTTTCTCTTCCCAAGTGTTTCTCTTCTGCTAATTCCTTCCTTCCAGATTCTCACTTATTTGCCACAGACACAGGGGATTTACACTTCAATTGTTAATTTCACAGTTAGAGGAAACAACTGACAGTAAATGAGAGGAGAGAATAATTGACAATCTTAAAGTTTGAGTTATTTGGCTACAGAGATATATGGACATATCCTGCTTCTTTCAGTCTTGAAACCTTTGGTCCCTGTGTCAATTCACTCCTAGTCATTGGCTTTAGAAATAGTTATTTTCTATTTTAGACCACAATCAATAAGTCAGAGAAATAATAAGATGCGGCCTCCACATGTCTCCATTTCCTACACCTGCAGAGGTCATCATGAAGGTCCATCCTCTCCAACTCGTTCCTTGCCTGAGATATATTGACTTTCAGATTAAACCATCACTAGTTGTCTCTATGTAATGAGAGAGCAAGACTATGGTCCTTTGGGACTATTGCAACTTTACCTTGTACCTTTATATGTCGTTACACAGAAATAAAATGCAGTCTTTACACAGTGTACAGGAAACTTTACTCTATATCTTAATCTCATGTTGTATATCTTTCTATAGGATCACCTCTTGTTTCACAAACCAGCATCACCTTTCCACTTGTCTTCAGGGATGGCCAGGGATTGGCCCGATGCTCGGGGCATTTGGTAAGTTTGGATTCAGGAAAAAGGAGAGGATTGTGGCCAGGAAGGAAGGTAAACATGAAGTTTGCAATACTGAATTCCAAAACATCTGGAGATCTGAAAGTAACGCAGGTCAGCAGAGACAAGGTGGTGCAGGAAAGTGATCATGCCAAGATGAGTGTTTCTGGGTCTAAATACAAGTGATGTTTTTAAAATAACCAAACCGTTCTGTTCCCACTTATCTACAGGCACAATAATGAGAAGACTTTCTCAATCTGGGTCAATGAGGAGGACCATATTCGAATTATCTCCATGGAAAAAGGTGGTAACATGAAGAGGGTATTTGAGAAATTCTGCCGGGGTCTCAAAGAGGTAAACAATTATAAGAGCAACCCATCCATTAGGATCCTCCCTCCACTCTTGCACAATCTGGAGCAGGCTATTCAGCCCAACATATCTGTCCAGGCTGTTTGAGAAAGTTATGCTGTTAGTCCTAATATTGAAGCCCCTCATCCTAACTCCCTCCTCACACAACCCTGTAAATTTTCCCCTTTCAAATGTACCTCCAATTTTAACAGAATAAAAATCAAACCTATTTCAGAAGGAAACATTTCTCCACTAGACACCTTACCTTCTCCTCACTTTTACAAGCTGCCCTTTGTTTCAGTCACTTCCTCTTGAAACTTTGATTTATCCTGCTTCTTTGTTACTTTTGATGAAAAGTGTTGATTTTTCCATGTTTTCCTGGCTTTTCTGGACCTCATTGTTGATCATTCATTAACATATGGAGTGGTTGAGGTGAATAGTATAGATTACATTTCAGAGAAACCGAGTGAACAAACTGAAGAGAAAGGAATGGAGAATGTTATCTTGATGGGGTTAGTGAAAGGGGGCTGGGGAAGGCTGGTGTAGACAATAAGCTGCAGCACAAAATCAAATGCCCTGTTTTCATATTGTATACTCAATGTAACTCTATGACTCCATTCATCCTTGCCACTGTTAGAAAAACAGAATACAATGCTGAGATTTGAAACAAAAATGTTTTTTCCAGGTTGAGAAACTGATCACTGAGAAAGGCTGGGAGTTTATGTGGAATGAAAGACTTGGCTACATCCTGACATGCCCATCAAACCTGGGCACTGGACTCCGAGCTGGGGTACACATCAAACTACCCATGCTCAGCAAGGTACCAGCTCAATCTCATTTTCCAACTGGGCTTCAATTCTAGTGGACATCATTTACTCTCCATTGTCCATGACTCTGAAATCAATTAGTCCTGATACACAAAACATTCTCAAACTACATGCTGAGAATACCAGTGAAAGGAAAGGGAATAAGGTAGGCCTCTCTCCTTTAGACAATGATAGAACTCCTTGTGAAATTAAGTGACAAATTAGGGGGCTGAGATTCCACAGGGATTCCTGCTCACAAGAAACAAAACAGAGGCTGCTTTAACATGGAACAGGACTAAACAGAACCTGACATGAACAGCCCACAGGTTAGCTGGTTTAAGAAATGGTAATGATCACAAAGACATGACAAGAGTTTGACTGGGGTAAGGGCTGGAGCTCATTGAAGAGGACAGTGCAGAAGGAGCTTTACTGTGCATTGTATCTCATGCTCTCCCTGCCCTGGGAGTGTTTGATGGGGACAGTGTAAAGGGAGCTTTACTCTGTATCTAACCCTGCGCTGTCCCTGTTTAATGAAGACAGTAGAGAGGGAGTTTTACTATGTCCAAGTTGTCTTGGGAGTTATTGAAATAAAACCTTTTCTTACCTGGTAATGAAGCCTCTTGCTGTAATGAGCAGAAAACCCACACAGGGAAAAAACACTCTCAAAATTAGAAGAGCTGATGGTATAGTAGACTATTATGTTAACTAGTAGAGTAGAAGGACTGCCGTAGTTGCAACTACATTACATGTACCACAGTATAAAGGGTGTATGGTAGGAGTGACCAATGCACAGTGCTTGTGGACACCATTTCCTGTCTTCTCTTTGAGGATACACTCCATCATGCCATGTGGCACTATCACCTTTATAACTGGGGTGGAAGAGGTCTAGTAACTCAAGACTTGGCATCTATGAGACTGTGGGCGATCAGCAAAAACAGGACTGCACTCAAACATAATCTGTAACCTCATAGCCCAGCAGATCCCTCACTGTATCATTACTATCAAGCTACAGGACCAATTTTGTTCCATTAAAAATGTGAAAGGAGATGCTGGATGTTCTCATGGAATACAGGGAGAACTAGCCATTTGGATACAGAACTGGCTCAAAGGTTGAAGACAGAGGGTGGTGGTGGAGGGTTGTTTTTCAGACTGGAGGCCTGTGACCAGTGCAGTGCCACAAGGATCGGTGCTGGGTCCTCTACTTTTTATCAGTTACATAAATGATTTGGATGCGAGCAAAAGAGGGACAGCTTGTAAGTTTGCAGATGACACCAAAATTGGAGGTGTAGTGGACAGTGAAGAGGGTCACCTCAGATTACAACAGGATCTGGACCAGATGGACCAATGCTGAGAAGTGGCAGATGGAGTTTAATTCAGATAAATGTGAGGTGCTGCATTTTGGGAAAGCAAATCTTAGCAGAACTTATACACTTAATGGTAAGGTCCTAGGGAGTGTTGCTGAACAAAGAGACCTTGGAGTGCAGGTTCATAGCTCCTTGAAAGTGGATTTGCAGGTATATAGGATAGTGAAGAAGGCATTCGGTATGCTTTCCTTTATGTGTCAGAGTATTGAGTACAGGAGTTGGGAGGTCATGTTGTGGCTGTACAAGACATTGGTTAGGCCACTGTTGGAATATTGTGTGCAATTCTGGACTCCTTCCTATCGGAAAGATGCTGTGAAACTTGAAAGGGTTCAGAAAAGATTTACAAGGATGTTGCCAGGGTTGGAGGATTTGAGCTACAGGGAGAGGTTGAACAGGCTGGGGCTGTTTTCCCTGGAGCGTCGGAGGCTGAGGGGTGACCTTATAGAGGTTTACAAAATTATGAGGGGCATGGATAGGATAAATAGACAAATTCTTTTCCCTGGAGTGGGGGAGTCCAGAACTGGAGGGCAAAGGTTTAGGGTGAGAGGGGAAAGATATAAAAGAGACCTAAGGGGCAACGTTTTCACACAGAGGTGGTACGTGTATGGAATAAGCTGCCAGAGGATGTGGTGGAGGCTGGTACAATTGCACTATTTAAAAGGCATTTGGATGGGTATATGAATAGGAAGGGTTGGGAGGGATATGGGCCGTGTGTTGGCAGGTGGGACTAGATTGGATTGGGATATCTGGTCGGCATGGACAGGTTGGACTGAAGGGTCTGTTTCCGTGCTGTACAACTCTCTGACTCTATACTATCGGGCATAGCCAAAAATGAGGTGTCAATCTGATGGTGATACAAAGAGGGCTGTTTCACCTTTCAAACAGCATAAGCAGCAAGTGATAAACAAAGCTAACAAATTCCACAATCAACAAGTCAGATCTAAGCTCAGCAATCCTGCCACATCCATTTGCAAATAGTGGACAATTAAACAGTTCAATAGAGGAGTAGGCTGCTCAAATATTCCCATTCTTAATAATGGGGGACCCCAGCATTTCATTGCAAAGAATAAGGCTGAGGCAGCCACAACAATCTTAACTTAGTCTTTGGCCAATGCAATTCACTCCACTTGATATCAAGGAAAGGAAGAAGACACTGAATACTGCAAAGGGTGCTGACAATATTTCAATATTAGTACTGAAGATTTACTCTCCAAAATGTGGCATACCCTGGAGCCACACTGTTCTAATACAACTGCAATACTGGTATTAATCTAACAATGTGGAAAAGTACCCAGGCTATCTCCAACACAGATAAAAAAGGACCAATGCAACCGGCCAATTCCTGCCCAATCAGATTCTTCCTGGGGAAGCAACTGCCTCGTGGTTTTATCACTGGACTGTTAATCAAGAGACCTAATTAATGTACACCTTGCCATGTCAGATATTGAAATTTGACTTCAACAAAAGTCTGGAATTAAGAGTCTAATGATAACCACAAATCCATTGTTGATTGTTGGAAAAACCCATCAGGTTCACTAAAGTTGTTTTTTGGAAAAGAAATTTCCATCCTTACCTGGTCTGGCCTACATGTGACTCCAGACCCACAACAACGTGGTTGACTCTTAACTACCCTCTGGGCAATTAGGGATGGGTCATAAAATTCCAGCATAGCCAGAGGTGCACTCATACCATGAATGAATAAAAACTTCAAGCATGAATGGGAAAGATCATCATCAGTGCTATCAAGTAGGACCTGCTTCACACCAACTCTCAATTTAGGTTCAGCCATGACCACACAGCTCCTGACCTCATTACAGCCTTGGTTCAAACATGGACAGAAGAGTTGAACTTCAGTGGTGAGGAGGGAGTGAGTGCTGTTAAATCAAGGCTGCAGTTGACCAAGTGTGGCATCAAAGAGCCCTAACAAAACTGAAGTCAATGAGAATTGAGGGAAAAGCTTTCCCCCAATTGGTGTCATACCTGGCACAAAGGAAGACGGTTGTTGGGGTTCAGTTCCAATGCATCATGCAGAGTTCCTCTGGATAGTCTCCTAGACCCAAACATCTTCAGCTGCTTCAACAATGAAATTTCTACAATCATAATGTCAGAAGTGGGATGAATTGTTCTACAAAGACCACGTTTTCTTTTTGTTAATGCCATAAAATCAGCAATTACAAAATCACTCATTCCAACTCCTGCCCTTCATGACTTGACCAAAACATGAGAAACCCTTATGTATGGATTTTAACACTAATTACCTGATGATGGAGCAGTGCTCTGAAAGCGAATACTTCCAAATAAACTTGTTGGACTATAACCTGATATTGTGTGATTTTTAATTTGATGTTAACAGACAGCTTTTTGTTTGATAGAAGCTCCCTGTTATCTTTAATTTCTGATTCAGGATCCTCGCTTCCCGAAGATCCTGGAGAACCTGCGACTGCAGAAACGAGGGACAGGGGGAGAGGACACCGAAGCTGTGGACAGCGTGTTTGATATCTCAAACCTGGACCGTCTGGGGAAATCTGAGGTGAGATACCACAGTTTATTATACAGTGGTTATGTAATGGGGAAGGCACAAGGGGGCAGTAGGGGAGAGAAAGGTGTACATGAATAGGTTTCCTTGGGGGGATCTCGAGATAACAAAGGGAGAATTTGTGGGAGGGGTCAGGATTCATTGGGGAAGTGAAAAGGGGAATACAGGGAAATTAGAACAGGAGAAGGGGAGGATATCAGTTCAGGGATAGTTTTCCTTGGGGAAGTGAAGGAAGGATCAAGCATGGCAATTGGACGGGAAAAGAGACATGGAGAGGGGATTTTCTTTCCAAAACAAAAGTAGGATTCTCCCTTCCCCTTTTGATAATGTAAAAGTCTAATCTTGAATGTCTTGTTCCTTTCTTCAGGTGGAGCTTGTTCAATTAGTGATTGATGGAGTCAACTATTTAATTGAGTGTGAGAAGAGACTCCAGCAAGGTCACAACATCCAAATCCCATCTGCCCTACGCAGAAACAGTTACCATTGAGATGTATATCTTATTAAACATAGAGTCATAGTCATACAGATGTACAGCACGGAAACAGTCTCTTCGGTCCAACTTGTCCATGCCAATCACAGATCCTAACATAGTCTAGTCCCAATTGCCAGGTCTTGGCTCATACCCTATTCATAAACCCTTCCAGATGCCTTTAAATGTTGCAATTGTATCAGCCTCCACCACTTCCTCTGGTAGCTTATTCCAGACACACACCACCCTCTGTGTGAAAATGTTGTTCTTTAGGTCCCTTTTTATCTTTTGCCTCTCTCCCTAAACCTATGCCTTCTAGTTCTGGACTCCCATACCCCAGGGAAAAGACTTTGTCTATTTATTCTATCCATGCCCCTCAATATTTTATAAACCTCTATAAGGTCCCCCCTCAACCTTCAACACTCTAGGAAAAACAGCCCCAGCCTATTCAGCCTCTCCCTATAGCTCAAATGCTCCAACCCTGGCAACATTCTTGTAAATCCGTTCTGAATCCTTTCAAGTTTCACAACATCCTTTCAATAGGAGGGAGACCAGAATTGCACGCAGTATTCCAAAAGTGGCCTAACCAATGTCCTGTACAGCTGCAACATGACCTCCCAACTCCTGTACTCAATACTCTGACCAATAAAGGAAAGCATATCAAACACCTTCTTCACTATCCTATCTATCTGCGACTCTACTTTCAAGGAGCTATGAACCTCCACTCCAAGGTCTCTTTGTTCAGCAACACTCTCTAGGACCTTATCATTAAGTGTATAAGTCCTGCTAGGATTTGCTTTTCCAAAATGCAGCACCTTTCATTTATCTGAATTGAACTCCATCTGCCACTTCTCAGCCCAATGGTCCATCTGATCAAGAACCCATTGTAATCTGAGGTAACCTTCTTTGCAATCCACTGCACCTCCAATTTTGATATAATCTGCAAACTTACTAACTATACCTCCTATGTTCATATCCATACAGTTTATGTAAAAGAAAAAAATTGGGACCCAGGACCGATCCTTGTGGCATTCCACTGGTCACAGACCTCCAGTCTGAAAAACAACTCTCCACCTTCTGCCTTAAAGCCAGTTTTGTATCCAAATGGCTAGTTGTCCCTGTGTTCCATGAGATTTAACCTTGCTAACCAGTGTCCTATGGAAAACCTTGTGGAACACCTTACTGAAGTCCATATAGATCACGTCCACAATACCCTCAATGAATTCTAGCATTTTCCCCATTACCAATGTCAGGCTAACCAGTCTACTAATTCCTTGTTTCCTCTCCACCTTTTTTTAAATAGTGGGGTTACATCAGCTAACCACTCCATAAGGACCATTCCAGAGGATCTTGACAATGATCACCAGTGCATTTATTTTATCCAGGACCCTCTTTAAAAACTTTGAGATGTGGATTATCAGAGTTGGAGGAAATTATCAGCCATTAATCCCATCACCTTCCCCAACACGCTTTCCCTACTAAGACTGACTCAGTTCCTCCCTCTCACTGGATCCTGTATTCCCCAATTTTTGGGACATTATTTGTGTTCTCCTTTGTGATGATAAATCCAAAGTATGTATTGAATTGGGCTGCCATCATAACTGGCTTTGATTCTGATTCTAAAGGACCTACATTTGTCATTAAACCTATCCTCGTCACATACCAATAGACACTTTTACAAGCAGTTTGTATGTTCCCCTGATTTGGAGATGCCGGTGTTGGGCTGGGATGGTCAAAGTTAAAAATCACACAACACCAGGTTATAACCCAACAGGTTTAATTGGAAGCACTAGCTTTTGGAGCGACGCTCCTTCATCAGGTGGTTGTATGTTCCCCATAAGCTTACTCCCGTACTCTAGTTGCCGTTTCTTAATAAATGCCTTTGTCCTCTTTTACTGAAATCTGAAATGCAACCTATTGTCAAGTTCTACTGCTGGTTTTGGCCAATTTGTACCCCTTCATTGCGTCTAATACTAAGCCTACTTTCCCTTGCCAGCCACCATTAGGCCTGTTTTCTATTTATGCCAGATAGGAATGAACATTTGTTGCAGTTCATCCACGTGCTCTTTAAATATTTACCATTGCTGATCCACCATCATTCCTTTAAGTGGCATCCCCAAATTTATCATTGCCAGATCGTGCTTCATGCATCATACTTTTCTGCATTCAGATTCAGGACTCTAGTCTCAGAGTCACTCTCCATCCTACTGAAGAATTCTATCATATTATGGTCAGTCTTCCCCTGGAGGCTTCATACAGTTCGATTGCCAATTATTCCAATCTCATTCCTCAGTACCCAGTCTGAGTTGGTCTTTTCTCTAGTTGGTTCCTCAATTTATTAATCCAGAAAACCATCCTGTACATACTGCAGGAATTCCTCCGAAAGTATTGTTACTGATTTGACTGATCCAATCTTTTTCAGATTATAGTCACCCATAATTAGAGATATACTTTTATTGCTTTCATCTCTAACTCCCTGTTTATTGCCTTCCCCAACAGTACAGTTATTTGAATAATTCCTGGAATGTCATATTCTTTTATGAGGAAAGGTTGTACAGGCTGGACTTGTATCCACTGGAATTTCGAAGAGTAAGAGGGCGACTTTATTTAAAACTATAAGATCCTGAGGGGTCTTGACAGGGTGAATGTGGAAAGTATATTTCCTCATGTGGGAGGATCAAGATGAAGTCACGGTTTAAAAGTGAAGGGGTTATCCATTTAAGACTGAAAAGAGGAAAAATAACTTTTTTTCAGAGGGTCATGAGTCTCTGGATCTCACTTTCCCAAAGATGTTCGAATCAGAGGCTTTGAATATTTTTAAGACAGAGATGGACTCACTTGATAAGCAAAGGGGTGCATGTTTATTAGGGGTGGGTGGGAATGAGGAGGAATCAAATCAGCCATGAAGAATGGAATAGGCTCAAAGCAGACCATTCCTGGTTCAAATTTGTACACTTGTAAATAAACTCCCACAGCGAATTGTCAGAGGCTGCAATATACTGCCCGAGAGTGTAGAGGAGACAGATGCTGACAATACATTTTACAGGGAGTCAGAGTGTTGTATGAACAGAATGAACATGCAGGGCTCTTTGGAGGGAAAGGACTGAATAGCACAGAGTGAACTGGTCATTCAGAAAGCCAGCACAGACACAAAGGGCGAAATGTTCATCTGTGCTAAAGGCATCCACCATGTGGGGGAACCATGCACACACACCAAGTTCTTAACATGTGTTTGATTCAAAAAGGGAAGAAAATCTCTCAGTCACTCCATCAGAAGGAGATATCAACTTCAGAAGTCCAGGGCGCAATAAACCCTGAATGAAATTGTATCACCTACACATCTACCCCATGCCAACAATCTGTCGAAAAACCCTGTTGATGTTCAACACTGTCCTATTAACAATTCAAAATATTTCCACTGTGAATCCAGGAAAGTAATAATATTAAAACATAAACAAAAATTGCCGGATATGTTTTTCCATGCTATGTAACTCTATGATAGGCAACATCTGAGGAGAGAAAGCAGAGTTAAAATTCTGGAGCCAGTCACTGCAGGAATAATCCAGTGACTGGAATCCAACATTAACTCTGCCAGCCCTGTAGAGTTTCACCAGCAATTTCTGTTTCTCATTTCCAGCATTTGCAATTCTTTGTTTGAAATAATAATGCTACACCTGTTTTTAAATCTTAGATACTCACCACAGGATTTTTATTTGATCTCAAAAATAGACTTTATTCCTAAACTAGACAAAAGTGAAGATTACAGATGCTGGAGATTAGAGTCAAGAGTGCGGTGCTGGAAAAGCACAGCTGGTCAGGCAGCATCCAAGGAGCAGGAGAATCGACGTTTTAGGCAAAAGCCCTTCATCAGGAATGAGGCTGTGAGCTGAGGGGCTGTTGAGATAAATGGGAGGGGGGGTTAGGGCTGGGGGGGAAGGCAGCTGAGAGTGCGATAGGTAGATGAAGGTGGGGGGTAATGGTGATAGGTCAGAGAGGAAGGTGGAGCAGATAGGTCGGAAGGAAGATGGACAGCTAGGACAGGTCATGAGGGCAGTGCTGGGTTGGAAAGTTGGACATGGGAAGGGGAAATGAGGAAACTGATGAAATCCACATTGACGCTGTGGGGTTGAAAGCTCCTGAGGTGGAAGATGAGGCATTTTTCCTCTCGGTGTCTGCTGGTTAGGGAGTGGCAATGGAGGAGTCCCAGGATCTGATTCTCCTGCTCCTCGGATGCTGCCTGACATTTCCAGCACCACATTCTCAACTTTATTCCTAAACTACCAATAAGTATGTTGTGGAGGTGCTGGTATTGGACTGGGGTGGACAAAGTTAAAACACCAGGTTATGGTCCAACAGCTTTAATTGGAAACACTAGCCTTCAGAGTGCTGCTCCTTTGTCAGGTAGCTAGTGGATCATAGGACACAGAATGTATAGTAAAAGATCAAAGTGTCCAACAATTGAGGAGATGTATGGAACAAACCTAGATTGCTGTTAAGTCTTTAATCACTTAGAATGGGTTGCAGGTTTCGATTCACTATTATGTAAATCCCAGAACTTCTTTCAAGTGATATTGCCAGAGATAACAAGGTTTTATAGAAGAAAAGGTGACAGCTCTGCTCAGACAATGTCACCTTTTAAAACTCCCAGCCAACCGAACCTGACACCGGAAGTTGCGTGCTGCCAGCACGACATCCAAACCTGAGAGCGGCCGGGGAACTTCGTGTGGGGATGGGTGGGGCCATGTTGTGATGTTACCTGTTAATCAGCACCTGCGACTTGGTTAAACAGTGCCACTGCTGCTTAGTGGCTAGGAGTGGTAACTGCATGGTAACTGACTTGGCATCAGCCCAGAGTCCCAACTACAGACACAAACCTAGCATCATCCCAGAGTCAGAAATACAGTCATAAACCTCATGATTTGGAGATGCCGGTGTTGGACTGGGGTGTAAAAGTTAAAAATCACACAACACCAGGTTATAGTCCAACAGGTTTAATTGGAAGCACTAGCTTTTGGAGCGACGCTTTCGGACCACCTGATGAAGGAGCGTGTCACTCCAAAAGCTAGTGTGCTTCCAAATAAACCTGTTGGACTATAACCTGGTGTTGTGTGATTTTTAACTAAAGTCTTAAACCTGGCATTAGACCAGAGTCCCAACTGCAGTCACAAACCTGTCATCATACCAGAATCCCAACTACAGTCACAAACGTGGCCTCACCCTGCAATCCCAACTACAGTCACAAACATGGCCTCACCCCGCAGTCCCAACTACAGTCACAAACATGGCCTCACCCCAGGGTCCCAAACACAATCACAAACCTGGTATCAGCCCAGAGTCTCAACTACAATCACAAACCTGTCGTCATACCAGAATCCCAACTACAGTCACAAACATGGCCTCATCCCACAGTCCCAAACACAATCACAAACCTTGTATCAGCCCAGTGTCCCAACTACAATCACAAACCTGGCATCATACAAAAGTCCCAACTACACTCACAAACATGGCCTCACCCGACAGTTCCAACTATACTCACAAACCTGTCCTCACACCACAGTGCCAACTACAGTCACAAACCTGGCATCAGCCCAGAGTCCTAAATACAGTAAAATACCAGGCCTCACCCCACAGACCCAACTACAGTCACAAAGCTGGCGTCAGCTCAGAGTCCCAGATACAGTCACAAGCCTGGCATCATACCAGAATCTCAACAACAGTCACAAACATCGCCTCACCCCACAGTGCCAACTACATTCACAAACCTGGCATCAGCCCAGACTCTCAACTACAGGCACAAACCTGGCATCAGCCCAGGGTCCCATATACAGTCACAAACCTGGCATCAGACCAGATTCTCAACTACAGTCATAAACATGGCCTCACCCCACAATCCCAACTACAGTCACAAACCTGGCATCATCGCAGTGTCCCAACTACAGTCACAAACCTGGCATCAGCCCAGTGTCCCAACTACAGTCACAAACCTGGCATCAGCTCAGAGTCCCAAATACAGTCACAAACCTGGCATCATCCCAGAGTCTCAACTACAGTCACAAACCTGGCATCAGTCCACAGTCCCAAATACAGTCAAAAACCTGGCAACTTCCCACAGTCACAACTACAGTCACAAACCTGGTCTCACCCCACAGACCCAACTACACTCACAAACCTGGCATCTGCCCAGAGTCCCAAATACAGTCACAAACCTGGCAACTTCCCACAGTCCCAACTACAGTCACAAACCTGGCAACTTCCCACAGTCCCAACTACAGTCACAAACCTGGCATCCGCCCAGAGTCCCAACTACAGTCACAAACCTGGCATCAGCCCAGAGTCCCAACTACAGTCACAACCGTTTCATCACTCCAGAGTCTGAAATACAGTCACAAACCTGGCATCAACCCAGAGCCCCAAATACAGTCACAAACCTGGCCTCACCCCGCAGAACCAACTACGGTCACAAACCTGGCCTCACCCCGCAGAACCAACTACAGTCACAAACTTGGCATCAGCCCACAGACACAACTACAGTCACAAACCTGGCATCAGCCCAGAGTCCCAACTACAGCACAAATCTGAAATCAGCCCAGAGTCCCAAGTACAGTCACAAAACAGGCATCTCCCCACAGCCCAAAACACAGTCACAAACATGGCATCAGCCCACAGTCCCAACGGCAGTCTCAATCCTGGACTCACCCCACAGTCCCAACTACAGTCACAAACCTGGCATCATCCCAGTGTCCCAACTACAGTCATAAATCTGGCATCAGCCCAATGTCCCAACTACAGTCACAAACCTGGCATCAGCCCAGAGTCCCAAATACAGTCACAAACCTGGCATCAGCCCAGTGTCCCAACTACAGTCACAAACCTGGCATCAGCCCACAGTCCCAAATACAGTCACAAACCTGGCAACTTCCCACAGACCCAACTACCGTCATAAACCTGGCCTCACCCCACAGACCCAACTACACTCACAAACCTGGCATCTGCCCAGAGTCCCAAATACAGTCACAAACCTGGCATCAGCCCACTGTCCCAAATACAGTCACAAACCTGGCATCAGCCCACTGTCCCAAATACAGTCACAAACCTGGCATCCGCCCACTTTCCCAAATACAGTCACAAACATGGCATCCGCCCAGAGTCCCAACTACAGTCACAAACCTGGCATCAGCCCAGAGTCCCAACTACAGTCACAAACGTTTCATCACTCCAGAGTCCCAACTACAGTCACAAACCTGGCATCTGCCCAGAGTCCCAACTACAGTCACAAACCTGGCATTAACCCAGAATCCCAAATACAGTCACAAACCTGGCATCCACCCAGAGTCACAACTACAGCCTCAAACATGGCCTCACCCCACAGTCCCAACTACAGTCACAAACCTGGCATCTGTCCAGAGTCACAACTACAGTCACAAACCTTGCATCACTCCAGAGTCTGAAATACAGTCACAAACCTGGCATCAGCCCAGTGTCCCAAATACAGTCACAAGCCTGGGATCAGCCCAGAGTCCCAAATACAGTCACAAACCTGGCATCATACTAGAGTCCCAACTACAGTCACAAACCTGGCATCACCGCACAGACCCAACTACACTCACAAACCTAGCATCTGCCCAGAGTCCCAAATACAGTCACAAACCTGGCATCAGCCCACTGTCCCAACTGCAGTCACAAACCTGGCCTCACCCCACAGACCCAACCACACTCACAACTCAGGCATCCGCACAGAGTCCCAAATAGAGTCACAAACCTGGCATCAGGCCCGAGTCCCAACTACAGTCACAAACCTGTCCTCACCCCACAGGCCCAACTACAGTCACAAACCTGGCATCAGCCCAGAATCCCAGATACAGTCACAAAACTGGCATCACAGCAGAATCCCAACTACAGTCACAAACCTCGCAAAAGCCCAGAGGCCCAACTACAATCACAAACCTGGCATCACTCCAGAGTCTGAAATACAGTCACAAACCTGGTCTCACCCCACAGACCCAACTACAGTCACAAACCTGGCATCAGCCCACAGTCCCAACTACAGTCACAAACCTGGCATCATACCAGAGTCCCAAGTACAGTCACAAACCTGGCATCACTCCACAGACCCAACTACAGTCACAAACCTGGCATCATACCAGAGTGCCAACTACAGTCACAGACATGGCCTCACCCCACATACCTGACTACAGTCACAAACCTGGCATCATCCCAGACTCACAAATACAGTCACAAACCTGGCATCAGCCCAGAGTCCCATATACAGTCACAAACCTGGTATCCATCCCAGAGTCACAACTACAGTCACAAACCTGGCATCATCCCACAGTCTGAACTACATTCACAAACCTGGCATCAGCCCACATTCCCAGCTACAGTCACAAACCTGTCAACTTCCCACATTCCCAACTACAGTCACAATCCTGGCATCATACCAGAGTCCCAACTACAGTCACAAACCTGGCATCATCCCACAGTCCCAACTACAGTCACAAACCTGGCAAATTTCCACATTCCCAACTGCAGTCACAAACCTGGCATCAGCGCAGAGTCACAACTACAGTCACAAACATGGCCTCACCCCACAGTCCCAACTACAGTCACAAACCTGGCATCATCCCACAGTCCCAACGACAGTCACAAACCTGGCATCATACCAGAGTCCCAACTACAGTCACAAACCTGGCATCATCCCACAGTCCCAACGACAGTCACAAACCTGGCATCAGCCCACAGTCGCAACTACAGTCACAAACCTGGCAAATTCCCACATTCCCAACTAAAGTCACAAACCTGGCCTCACTCAACCATCCCAACTACAGTCACAAACCTGGCATCAGCCCAGAATCGCAATATAGTCACAAACCTGGCATCTCAGGATGACAAAACCTGCAGTTCCAATGTGGTGAAGATGAACGATGTGTAAGAACAATGAGGTGCCTCTTCAATAAGTCGGCTATGACTTATCACTTGTTAACAGTCTCTGAGAGAAGAAGTGCTTTGACCAGCATCTTGTTCCTGGCCGTGCCCCTGCCTCTACAGTGTAAGTGATTAAAGGTTTCCCAGCCTGTCAATCTCCCTGAAGAAATCATCACAATTGCCCATATATTTCGACAGCTCAGGAAAAAAACAATCCAGAACTGAGGACAAATCTATGCATTCCCATCATTTATTTGAATCGTTTAATTCCTGAGTTGAGAAATACTTGGGCGTTTACTGCTTAGTGACAGCCAGCCTGGAAAGGGCAGGACAATTCTGGAATCTGAGAGGCTACAACTGTTCAAATAGAAGTTCCTAAATTGTGACCTTGGTGCCTGGCAAACCTCATGAACCATTTACAGCTCCCATTGTGTAGCATGTAGTCAGTTACAAAGGCTTGGGTTGTGTTTCTATGATACTTTCCAAACAAACTGCACCCTTATTGTATTGGGTATCATGGTGAAGGCTGGCACCTGGGAAATGAAGCTGAACGTGATTAAAGTGCAAAACTAATTCGACAAACTGGTCTGACTTTGACAAAGGCTGGTTTAAACGGACAAGCAACTGTCCAGCTGAAGACACAGTCCAGTGCCTGATATGTCCTGCTCACTGATCCCTTTAAGGTGGGAGCAGACATTTGCCGTTGGTCGAGGTGAGAGAGAATATTAAGCTGCCTGGGTTCCTGTGCCTGATATCTACAGAAGGCAGCACCCTGACTGGGAATGCTCAATGAAGAAAGCCCAGAATTTACCTGTTTAACCTCACCTCAGGTGCCCCAACTGACATTCTGTATCTACAAAGAACAAAACAGCATAGGAACAGGCCATTCAGCCTTTCAAGCCTGCGCCAACATATTTTGCCCTTCCATAATAAAACTGTCTTCTCTTACAGGATTCTTATCCCTCTATTCTCTACCTGTCCAGGTGGTTCTTGAACGCTGCTATTGAGTCTGCTTCCACCACCTCCTCCGGCAGCATGTTCCAGCTAATCACCATCCTTGCCTCTCACATCTCTTTTAAACTTACCCCTCGCACCTTGAAACTGTGTCCCCTAGTAATCGTCCCCTCCACCTTGGGAAACAGCCTCATTCATTCCACTCTATCCATGCCATTCACAACCTAACAAACCTCTATCAGGTTGCCTCTCAACCTCCTGTGGTCCAGTGAAAACAAATCCAGCCTTTCCAACCTTTCTTCAAAGCCAACATCACCACACCTGGCCACATCCTGGTAAACCTTTTAAGTACCTCTCCAAAGCATCCACATCCTTCAATACCCTGGGCTGCCCTTTGAGAAACTGATGGAATCAGGTGCAGTGATCATTTTTGTTAAATTTGCTGTATTTTTGCCCCATCCCTCCACCATCTCTCGGGCCACGTTTGATAAGATCCTATGAGATAGCAGAGGAGCAATGAACGCATGGAAATGGATTCCAGCCAGAATCAGTATGTTCAAGACACAGAGGGGGAAAAGGCTTAAAGATTAGTCCAAAGCAGAACGTAAATAAGGGATTAAATGCATTATTTAAACAACATTTGAGTTAGGTTTTCATCTTGATCTTTTTAAGAGATCACAAATTGGTAAGAGATGGGCAATACATTTGGAAATCCGAGATCTTAAGTGGGTCAGAGATAGGTCTCTATCCATCAAATACCACACCTCAATCACAACTTCTCTCATGAGTTTGATAACCATAAGATGTAAAAGCAGATGTAGACCATTCATGGTATCAGCGTAGTCCACCATTCAATATGATCGTGATTGATCTGATATTCTTCAACTCCACCTTCCTGCTTTTTCCCAATAACACTTGATTCCATTACTGATTAAAAATCTATCTTAGTCTTGAATGTACGTAGTGACCCAGCGTCTACAGCCCTCCGTGGTAAAATTATTCCACAAATTCACAACCCTCTGCTCCTCATCTCTGTCATGATTGAGCAACCCCTTACTCTGAGATTATGTCCTCTTGTCCCCAACTCTAACAGCCTGTATGCTTCCACCCTGTCAAGCTTCCTAAGAATCTGTTCTGGAGCTCTGTTCTCAATTATCATTCATGTGACAAAATTCTGCAGGAGCTTTTGTTTTCCACAGTGTACTCGTAACAGGCGTGTGACTAGTTAGCTTGGTCTTCTGCATTCTTCTGTTGCTGAAACTAAAATGTTTTTTTCTGAGTTCCCACTTTCCAAACAAACTCAATTGGTCAAGAGCCCAACTGACAGGTGACTAGGGGAAATACTTCAGGCTTGAAGTGTTTTTACTGCAGGGAATACTTTCCGAATTGCTGAAATAAAAGCAGAAAAGCAGAAACCCAGTAGGTCTAGCAGAATTTGGGAGAGAGAAACAGAATTAATGCTTCAAGTCCGATTTGACTTTTGCTCAGAACTCATACGCTGGAGATGACCCGAGGTTGGCAGGGCCAGGATCAATGAGTGGGTGAAATTTAAGAATACAGGGAACCTACGATAAGTAAAATCAAATCTACAAAGAGACAGTATGGCAATGATAAAATGGATTACTGTATAGATGAAAGGGTGATAAAATTGTATACTCAGGGTCAAAGTACATCTGGTGTACAAAGATTGTAACCAGCTAATGCACGCCTTCACCTACTTTGTAAATACAACAAGAAGCTCTGCCTTTCCTAAAGAAAAGGAAAATTCTTTCAGTTCTATTTTAAAGCAATTTATTGTAAACCTGGTGGAATTTCACATTATAAACACATAATTCAACACCCTGATGGTTTCTGTGGGTCATGCTGGACGTGGTGCCCAGTCATGGGAAGCAGGAGATTCCGGTTCAATCTCGGACCTATTGAATTGGTCAATCCCATTTGAGGAGGTGACTCAGGTATTACACTTGAGCTCTATCCTTCTGAGCATAAGAAAGACTTCAAAGCTTACAACAAAAATGGAGGCCATTTGGTCCATCATACCTGTACCAGCTGTTTAACAGAATCATTCAATCAGTCCCACTCTCTCTGCACTTTCTGCATAGCCCACAATGTTTAGCCTTGTCACATATTTAGCCCATTCCCTTTTGGAAGGTCTGGTGGAATCTGTTCCCATTGCCCTTCCAGATGACACAATCTAAAACACAATAACTCCAATTTCAAGGGAGGGCACATTAAGTGAGTGAAGGTCAAGATGTTTATTATGGGCACAAATTAGTGAATAAACTCATGCAAATTCAAACAAATTAGCTTTTATAGAACATGGAACAGTACAGCACAGTACAGGCTTTTTGGGCCTCAATGTTGTATCAGCCTTTCATCCTACTCTAAGATCAGACTAACCTATATACCCTTCATTTTACTATCTTCCATGTGCCTATCCAAGATTTCTTTAAATGTCCCTAATGTATCTGACTCTATTACTACTGCTGGCAGTGCATTCCACGCACCCAGCACTCTCTGTGTAAAGAACCTACCTCTGACATCGCCCCTAAACCTTCCTCCAAACACCTTAAAATTATGCCCCCTCATGATAGCCATATCCACCCTGGGAAAAAGTCTCTGGCTATCGTTCTACCAATGTCTCTCATCATCTTGGACACCTTGATCAAATTGCCTCTCATCCTTCTTCGATCCAATGAGAAAAGCCCTAGCTCCCTCAACTTTTCTTCATAAGTCATGTCCTCCAATCCAGGCAACATCCTGGTAAATCTCCTCTGCACTCTCTCTAAAGCTTCCACATCTTTCCTATAATGACGTGAGCAGAACTGAACACCATATTCCAAGTGTGGTCTAACTTGGGCTTTATGGGGCTGCAGCATAACCTTGTGGCTCTTAAACTCAAACACCCTGTTAATGAAAACCAACATACCATACTCCTTCTTAACAACCCTACCAACTTGGGTGGCAACCTTGAGGGATCTACATACATGGACTCCAAGATCCCTCTGTTCCTCCACACTGCCAAGAATCCTGCTTTTAACCCTGTATTCTGCATTCAAATTCAACCTTCCAAAGTGAATCACTTCACACTTTTCCAGGTTGAACTCCATCTGCCTCTTCTCAGCCAAAGTTAAAAATCACACAACACTAGGTTATAGTCCAACAGGTTTAATTGGAAGCTCACAAGCTTTCACTGTTGGACTATAACCTGGTGTTGTGTGATTTTTAACTTTGTACACCCCAGTCCAACACCAGCATCTCCAAATCATTCTCAGCCCAGTTCCGCATCCTGTCAATGTCCCAATGAAACTTACAACAGCCATCCACACTATCCGCAACTCCACCAACTTTTGTGTCATTGGCAAACTAACCCATCGTTCCACTTGCTCATCCAAGTCATTTATAAAAATCACAAAGAGCAAAGGTCCCAAGAACAGATCCCTGCATAAGTGGATGGATTAGTAAATTTGCAGACGACACTAAAGTCAGTGAAGTAGTGGACGGTGTGAAAGAATGAAACAGGTTGCAGGGGACTTGGATAAACTGCAGAATTGGGCAGAGAGGTGGCAAATGGAATTCAATGCAGCTAAATATGAGGTGATGCACTTTGGGAAGAATAACAGGAAAGCAGAGTACTGGGTCAATGGAAAGATTCTTGGTAGTGTGGATGTGCAGAGGGATCTTGGAGTCCATGTGCATAGATACCTGAAAGTTGCCACCCAGCTGGACAGTGCTGTTAAGAAGGCATATGGTCTGTTAGGTTTCATTGGTAGAGAGATTGAGTTCCAGAACCGCAATATCATGTTGCAACTATACAAAATGCTGGTGAGGCCACACTTGGAATATTGTGTACAGTTCTGGTCGCCCAATTACAGGAAGGATGTGGAAGCATTGGAAAAGGTGCAGAGGAGATTTACCAGGATATTGCCTGGTCTGGAGGGAAGGTCGTATGAGGAAAGGCTGAGAGACTTGGGTCTGTTCTTATTGGAAAGAAGAAGGCTAAGAGGGGATTTGATAGAGACATACAAGATGATCAGTGAAAGACTTTTTCATAGGATGATGACATCAGCTTGTACGAGAGGGCATAGCTACAAATTGAGGAGTGATAGATTTCAGACAGATGTCAGAGACAGGTTCTTTATGCAGAGAGTGGTAAGGGTGTGGAATGCCCTAACTGCTAATGTAGTCAACTCAGCCACATTAGGGAGATTTAAACAATCCTTAGATAAGCACATGGATGATTTTGGGATAGTGTAGGGGGACGAGCTGAGAATAGTTCACAGGTCAGCACAACATCGAGGGCCGAAGGGCCTTTCTTTCTTGTTCTCTGTTGTATTTTCTATTTTCTGTATGAATATAGGGGAGAGTTATAGGAGGATTAGAGTTATAACTAGCAGAGTCTATATGGATTGTTCATAATCATTTATCTGTAGTTAAAATCTATTTATTTATAACAAATAGTAACCCTTGTTAAGCACAGATACCTTAGGCTTTCTGTAAACCTGGGTCTAAAATGATCGTCAACTGGGAAACTTTATGTGCTTTTTAAAATCTTTAACTTCAGTGATGAGCCCAGGAATAGTGAGGCTTGGTTTCCGGTGCACTACCCCAGTGAGGTGCAACATCAGTTAATACTAAATTAGCAAACCTTTAGCTTGTCTGAGCACAGTGTAAATTGCATAGAATCCATCAGAGGACTCCAGTTAAATTATTGATTTTGAAGTTGATGGAATGCAGGTCAATCTGCAATTATAGGGTCATAGAGATGTACAGCATTGAAACAGACCCTTCGTTCAACTCGTCTATGCTGACCAGATATCCCAACCCAATCTAGTCCCACCTGCCAGTACCTGGCCCATATCCCTCCAAACCCTTCCTAATCATATACCCATCCAGATGCCTCTTAAATGTTGCAATTGTACCAGCCTCCACCACATCCTCTGGCAGCTCATTCCATACACGTACCACGCTCAGTATGAAAAAGTTGTCCCTTAGGTCTCTCTTATATCTTTCCCCTCTCACCCTAAACCTATGCCCTCTAGTTCTGGACCCCCCCACCCCAAGGAAAAGACCATGTCTATTTATCCTATCCACGCCACTCATGATTTTATAAACCTCTATAAAATCACCCCTCAGCCTCCAACGTTCAGGGAAAACAGTCCCAGCCTATTCAGCCTGTCCCTATAGCTCAAATTTTCCAACCCTGGCAACATCCTTGTAAATCTTTTCTGAACCCTTTCAAGTTTCACACCATCTTTCCAATAGGAAGGAGACCAGAATTGCACGCAATATTCTAACAGAAAAGAGTTTTAAAGTATCCTTTGTACAACAGAATAATGAAAATACAAAGGCTTAAGGCTGAAAGAGCTTGGCTTGCAGAGTTTCTTCGAAGGAGGATCAGAAAGAGTATTGTTACAGTATTCCTATTGATAGAAAAAATTCAAACTTCCCTATAGCCACAAAGTTTATGCCAGCAAAGTTGGTTCCTTGTTCCATCAGTCACAACAATAGAGTTTCACTGTTAAATAGATTACCTGTTGGAATTTGATAATGTGGATCCAATCAGATTACAGCAAAGTTGTTGCAACGCCTCAACAATTTTTCTCGTCCTCTCGATTCTTTACTCTGTCCACCTCAGCAACTGCGACTCAACATTGATTAAGGTGAGAGATCATCTTAATTAAATCGGTCAGTCATTTTTAAAACTTAAAACACCCTCTGTCTGATGATCCTTGGCTTATTGTGGTGTTGTGTTCTGACTGGAACATTGTTACTTTCAAATTCATTTAATTCTCATTACGTTCTACTTGCTTTGTAATCAAAGTACTTTGTTTACCATATTTATTTAATTTTTTAACATTATTGTTCCTTGTACTCAAACATTAAGGAAAAGAGAGAAACATATGAAATCAAAGCTTTATCATTAATTTATAAATGTTTTAGGGTTGTAAGATATTTGTAAACATTTTAATTCCAAATTAATTGGCACATCAACTTCAAAATCCATTTAACAGATATTTTCTTCTGGTTATTTTCTTCTGATTTACTACTGTGTTTAAACTTCCTGAAGCTTTGGCAATTTTTTAAAAGTCATATAGATTTTTGATTGCATTTTAAATCATTTCATAGAGTCATACAGCATGGAAACACACTCTTTGGTCCAACCAGTCCATGCTGGCCGTATTCCAAAACTAAACCAGTTCCACCAACCCGCACTTTGCCCGTATCCCTCCAAATGTTTATGTGTGTGCTTACTGAATATTCAAATATGTCTTTTAAACATTGTAACTTTTAAAAGCATCTGTCACATCCTCTGGAAGTTTGTTCCACACATGAACCACTCGCTGTGTAAAAACATTGCCCCTCATGTCATTTTTAAGTTTTTCTCCTCTCACTATAAAATATGCCATCAAGTTTTGAAATCCCCCATCTCAGGGAAAAGACACATGCTGTTCACCTCACCTATTCCCTCATGATTTTATAAATCTCTGTAGGGAATTTAAAAACTAGAAATTGCTGGCTTGTGGCTGGGAACTGGCAAGTATCCGGAAGGAATTATCCAAACTGGCACTCCTTTGTTTGCACTCTGTGTGGTACAGCTCAACGGTTATGTTGCGAAAGGTTTGACAGCTGAAATTGAAACTGCTAAGGTTTCACCTCCTGAACAAATGATTGCTGCTGGAATGTGGAAGGTTAAAGTCCAGGGCTAGATTTATCAGAGGTGACTGGGCTCACTGAGTGGTCTGCAACTTCCCTCACTCCATCCATCTATGAACCATTTCTACAGAAGAAAAGGTGAGGACTGACCAGACTGTCAGCCTGAGTATTGTGAGGAGCAGACTGGCTCTTTAATCCACTCGCTGAGGAATTCTCCAGGCAGCCTCAGCTTCCTGCAGGTCGTGGGGCCACTTTAAGAGCTGAAGACAGTCAGGCCAGAGGGCCCAGATTCATGGATCCTCAGATACTCTGTGCCTGCCTGAGTGAAGGAGCAACCAAAGCCTGTCCTGTGAAAGGGCTCTCTCCAGCTCCCACTCCATGTATTCCATCCCCAACCCCCATCCTCAACCCCCACCTCCACTGTCCTATTCCTGTCATGAGGTCAGCTTCGTGGGTCTCATACAAGATAAGTTCCCTGATTGGGGTTGTTAACCTCATCCAATCAGGGAGCCCTGGCTGACAGACAAAAGCAGGAGTGTCATTAGGCGGTAGTGTGGGGGTTAAATTTATAAAAATAGAGAAAAAAAAATGGAATTTTAGAGCCCGGGTGTCCCTGAAGAAGGAGCACGCGGTAAAAAAAAAAGCAGGAGTTTCAGACATCATGGAATTGACTCTAACAAGGCTGTTCCTGAGTCAAGGACTTTCCACGTGTAACTAAGGGATGACTTGGTGATGGGATGCCAGCCTCTCTGGAGTAATTTCAATGGCAATGAGAATGGGTTTAATGATGTAACCATGTACAAACACCTACTAGCTGAAGCTCAACTGGACTTCAAACAGGCACTACAACTGGCTTTGTCATTTGAAAATGCGGCAAGTGGAGCTATAGAATTGTAGGATATTCCAATGGAAAGTAAGCTTGGGGAACATCACTTGAGAAAAGGCAATTGCACAGCCTCACTCAGGACATATCCTGAACAGAGGGAGTCTAGGTCAGCTCACAGCAAAACCCCAAAACAAAGCCAGGCCTCGACCAAATGGTTAAAATTTTCTTCAGGATCGAGGCCAGCAAGTCATTGTAGTTGCTGCCTGGGTGCAGACTCGAGACAGCAAAAGAGTCCCACTAGACTTAAATTGAATCAGAAAACTCAGAAGCTGTATTCAGGAGAGTGTACACCTCAGAAAGTCCACTTAGGTCTGGCTTGGATCATAGCTTGGATCTGGCTTGGCTTAGCAATATACAAACAGAACCAATCAAAATAATCGAATTAACTGGTCACCCAGTTCAAAGGGAGATCGATACTGGCACGGCCATTACAGGGATTACAGAACCAGTCTTTAACAAAATTCACTTTGGACTCCAATCCTTAAGTTTGCACAAGACCTCAACCAGACTATATCAGGGAACTTTTACAGATTAAGGGGACTACTTCAGTTCTGGTCTCTTATGAGCAACACTGGTTCAGTTACCACTGATTGTAGTAAAAGACTTGGACCCAAGTTTGATGGGGCAAAATTGGTTGAGAAACATTCACCTTTCCAATTAGAAAATGGCTGCCTGAGTTATGTCCTAATTAAATACCTAGACATTTTTCAGGAAGGTTGAGGAACAATCAAAGGAGCCAAGGCCACCCTGCATCTTGACCAGGAAATAAGGCCCACACATTGCCATTTGCCTCAGGGGCCAAAGTAGAGGCAGGAATCAGAAGGCTGGAAAGGGAAGGAACCATCAAACCAGAACAGATTACGGAATGGGCAGCACCAGTCATACCGACTGTGAAGCCTGATGGGTTGGTTCCCCTTGTGGGGATTTTAAACAAATGGTAAATTGCCTTTCACAGCTGGATAAATACCCAATCCCTTGCATAGAGTATTTATACACAAAGCCGGTGGTGGTGGTGTGGGTGGGTTGGGGGGGAGTGGGGAGGAGGGGGGGATCTGTCTTCCATGAAGCTGGACATGGGCCTTGTGTTCTTGCTATTGTGGGTAGATGAGGATTCCCAGAAGTATGCTACAATTAATACCCATAAGGGTTTGTACCAAATAATGAGACTGCCATTTGGGGTATCATCAGCCTGTCCAACTTTTCAGTGGGTGATAAAGAACATTTTACAAGGTCTACCCCAGTCACCATTTTTCAAGATGACATGCTACTTGGGCTAAAGTAGTTTTAACAAGACTGGATTATGCCCGTTGGAAGATAACTTGAGGGCAATCAAAAGTGCCACCGATCTCATGTCTCTAACAGAGTTTGGGTCTTTACTTGAGCTGGGATTATTATGGAAAGTTCACACATAACCGGCCTCCATCCTTGCACCTTTGCACCAACTTCTAAAAAGGGGTCGGCCTTGGGAATGGTTATGTAGCCATGCCATAATTTTCAGAGAAGTGAAAGACCAGCTATCACAGCATGGTGGCACAGTGGTTAGCACTGCTGCCTCACAGCGCCAGAGACCTGGGTTCAATTCCCGACTCAGACGACTGACTGTGTGGAGTTTGCACATTCTCCCCGTGTCTGCGTGAGTTTCCTCCGGGTGCTCCGGTTTCCTCCCACAGTCCAAAGATGTACAGGTCAGGTGAATTGGCCATGCTAAATTGCCCGTAGTGTTAGGTGAAGGAGTAAATGTATGGGTGGGTGGCGGGTTGGTGTGGACTTGTTGGGCCGAAGGGCCTGTTTCCACATTGTAAGTAATCTAATCTAATCATCCTCTAAGATGCTGAGACATTATGATCCCAAGTGAGATCTGGTATTGGTATGCGATGCCTCCCCATACGGCATCATGGTGGTTATTAGCTTATAGTTGGCCCAATGGAGAGGAATGCCCAATAGCGTATGCATCCAAAACTTTGGCTAATGCAGAGAGTAAGTACATCCAGATAGAGAAGATAGGTTTGGAGTCAGGAAATGCCACCAATACCTTTCCGGGCATCAATCTGTAATAATAATGGATTGCAAACCCCTGTCAGGTGTCCTTAAAAAGGCCAAGGCAGTGCCACCCATAGCTTCAGGTCGATTTCAGCAGGGGGCTCGAATTCTAAGTGGGTATAATTACAAGTTGGAACACCATCTGGAAGGCCAAGTAGCAAATGCGAATGTATTTATCTGCCTCCCGCTGACAGACACAGGAAACTGATGACAGATGCACCATTGGAAGAGTCCATAATGGTCTCTTAAATTTTCTGGACATATTCTGGTCACGGTCGAAAAGTGTGGTGCTGGAAAAGCATAGCCGATCAGGCAGCATCTGAGGAGCAGGAGAATCAATGTTTCGAGCATAAAGCCCTTCATCAGGAATAAGGCTTGTGGCCCAAGGAGACCTCAAGTTTACCTGGATCATCTCGACCCCTCCCTTCCCTTCCTGGACCTCTCTATTTCCATTTCCAGCAACTGACTCAACACAGACATCCTCTACAAGTCACCGACTCTCACAGCTACCTGGACTATACCTCCCACCCTGCCCACTATAAAACTGTTATCCCTTATTCCTAACTCCTCTGCCTCTGCTACATCTGTTCCCAGGAGGATCAATTCCACCATGAACATCCCAGAAGGCCTCCTTCTTCAAGGACCGCAATTTCCCCTCCAACATGGTCGACAATGCCCTCCAGTGCATCTCCTCCACTTCCTGCATCTCCGCCCTTGAACACCACCCCTCCAATCACAAAAAGGACAGAACCACCCCCCCCCCCCCCCCCCGCCGGTCCTCACCTTCCACTCCACCAACTTCTGTATATATCGCATCATCCTCTGCATTTATGCCACCTACAAACAGATCCCACTACCAGAGATATATTTCCCTCCCCACCCTTATCCACGTTCCAGAGAGACCATTCCCTCCGCTACTCTCTTGTCAGGTCCATGCCCCCCACCCTCCCCTCCCAGCACCTTCCCCTCCCACCGCAGGGAGTGCAAAACCTGTGCCCACACCTCCCCCCTCACCTCCATCCAAGACCCTAAAGGATCCTTTCACATCTGACAGAGATTTACCTGCACCTCCACACACAGCATCTATTGTATCCATTGCTCCCGATGTGGTCTCCTCTACATTGGGGAGACAGGACACAAACGTCTGGAACATTTCAGAGAACACATAAAACAACCCCACTGCCATGTGGCCAAACACTTTAACTCCCCCTCCTAATCCACCAAGGACATGCAGGCACTCTGCCTCCTCCACCGCCAAACCCTAACCACCTGATGCCTAGAGGAAGAACGTCTCATCTTCTGCCTTGGGATCCCTCAACTACACAGGGTCAATGTGGATTTGACCAGTTTCCTCATTTCCCTTCCTCCCACTTTATCCCAGATCCAACCTTCCAACTGAGCACCCACTCTCTCGAACTATCCTACCTGTCCAATTTCCTTCCCACTTTTCTGTCCCACCCTCCTCTCCGACCTATCATCTTCACCCTATCTTCACCTACCTATCACATTCCCAGCTACCTTCCCCCCGCCTCAGCCTCACCCTCCTCCCATTTATCTCTTGGGCCATAAGCCTCATTCCTGATAAAGGGCTTATGCTCAAAATGTCCATTCTCCTGCTCCTCGAAAGCTGCCTGACTGGCTGCGCTTTTCCAGCACCACATTTTTCAACTAATCTCCAGCGTCTGCAGTCCTCACTTTCTCCTGTAATCCAGTCACAGCTGCCAAAATTAGACTTTGGACACAGAATGATCCAATGCTGGCAAAACTGAAACAGCTGATGGCAATGGGGCCATTACATCCAGAATTGGAGTCTTTTTTGGATCAGATCAGAGGATGGCATATTATTATAGGGAGCAAGAGTGAATGTCATGAGTAAAGGTCACTGACAGATACTGGTTGAACTCCACCAGGGTCATTCAGGGACTTCCAAAGTGGAGATATTGTGAGAAGTTATGTCTGGTGGCCAGAATTGGATGCAGATTGCCACATTGGTGGGGCAATGCCAAGGTGCCAACAAAGACAAAAATTACTGCCAGAAGCTCCGTGGAAATGGCCAGGCAATCCCTGGACTCAGTTACACATCGACTATGTAAGTCCTTTCATGGACTCAATGTTCTTAGCCATTGTGGACAGCCACTCAAAGTGGCTGGATGTGCATGTCTTCATTTAGGGTGTAGGTTTGCTTGCTGAGCTGTAGGTTTGATATCCAGATGTTTCATTACCTGGCTAGGTAACATCATCAGTGGTGACCTCCAAGTGAAGCGAAGCTGTTGTCTCCTGCTTTCTATTTATATCTTTCTCCTGAATGGGGTTCCTGGGGTTTGTGGTGATGTCATTTCCTGTTCGTTTTCTGAGGGGTTAATAGATGGCATCCAGATCTATGTGTTTGTTTATGGCGTTGTGTTTGGAGTGCCAGGCCTCTAGGAATTCTCTGGCATGTCTTTGCTTTGCCTGTCCCAGGATAGATGTGTTGTCCCATTTATCAGTCTTCATTTATCAAATGTGGGGATGATGATAGAAAAACTGCATGCATCTTTTGCAATAGATGGACTGCCGGAGGTGTCGGTCACAGGTAACGGACCATCGTTTACCAGCAAGGAATTTGAGTATTTCCTAAAGTTGAATGGTATTCAACACATAAAGACAATTGCATACCATCCATCATCAAACAGAAGTAGCAGTCCAAACTTTGAAGGCTTAAAGAAACAGCATACAGCTTCACTAGATACCAAACTGCCCCGGTTCCTATTTGATTATAGGACCAACCCTCATGCAACAACATGGATAGGTCCAGCAGAGTTGTTACTGGGGAGGAGACTCCACACCAGGTTAAACCTGATCTTCGCTGCCCTGTGGGAGAGAATACAACATGATCAGGAACTCCATAAATTTCCCTTCCCTTTCTCTGTAACCTCCTTCAACTCAACAATCCTGAACAATCTCTGCACTCCTCAAAATCTGGTCTTAAAAGCACTCCTGAATATAATCCCTCCAGTAATGGTGAAGACATCTTCGGTTGCCTGAATCCTGACTTAGGAATTCCCTCCACAAACCTCTTCCCCTCTTTAATGTTCTTTCTTCCCTTAATACTTGCCAAAAAATCTATCTCTTTGGCCGAGCCTCTCACTCACTCAACTTGCAATGATTTGTTATGTGAAAGGCACTAGAAATGTGAGTGGCTGTTGTTTTAGACTGTAGAGTATGTTAGTTGATGGATGTGTTGTATAGTGATTGAATAATGGGAGTACTGGCAAGGTGAAGAAAGGTGGAAGGGACTACGTGGACTGTCATTATTTAGCAGATAAGGCTTTGCAATTAAGGAGCTACCATGTTGGGATAGAGGTATTTTTGCATATCAAGTAAGACAGAAAAAGAAAGTCATTGAATGGCTTGGGGTGAATGTGTTTTGAAATGGGATGAGCATTAAGTCTGAATGGATAATGCCTCCATCTTGCGTGGGATTTAGATTGAGCGATTTCAATGTTGTTGTTTAATTGTTATATAATGGTGTATGAAGGGAGACCTACATTTTATCTGCTGTTAGGTTTCAATAAAATGGCATAAGATCTCCAGGCAGCAAAGGCCATTCGGCCTTTCTGGTCAATGTTTTGCTTATGCTCCACACCAACCTCCTGCCAGCTTATTTCATTAAAATTCATCGGTATTACCTTGAATTTCTCTCTCCTTAATATACTTATCTACATTCCCCTAAATATACCTGTGCTGTTCACCTCAACTACTCCATACGCCGGTATATTCCACATTACGGTGTGGACAGCTGGTGTTGGGAGGAGGTAGTGGCAGAAAATAAAATTGGAGTGGAGTATATATTTGGGTGGTGTAGGACACTGGGAAGGAGAGGGAGTTTGGGTAAATGATGTGGCCTTTGTTAGGGGGAATCACTATTGTATATTTGCAGAGCTTTGAATAACTGGAGAGCTTCGTGTCTGTTGAAGGGAACGATTGGATATCAGGCCCCATGTTGTACAGAGAATTGAAAGACAGCAGTACCTATGCACTCAGGCGGAGAGTGTACTGGTGAGGTGTAACATTTTGGGATTGAGGGTGGCCGGCGTGTTATCCTGTATTTTATCCTGACTCAGCTTGTGTTGTCGGTAAGAGGAGGTCTTGGGGTTGAAGGCAGAGCATGTGGGGGGCAGTCACTTCCGTGATTTGTTGTGTTGCATCTCGAGGAGATAGAACTGTTGCCAATTAAAGGAGTCGCCTGCCGTTAGTTGGACGATTCACCGCCTCACCGTTAGATGATTTGAGTCGGGTTAGTGTTAGGATTTGTTTGGGGAGTGTCCAGTGTATATATGTGTGTCTGTGTGTTGGAGGGCGCAGACTAGCCGGGCTGAAAAGATAAAAACACGACAGAATTGCGGATGCTGTAAATCAGAGACAAAGGGTTCCGAGGAAGGGTCACTCGACCGGAAACGTTCGCTCTGATTTCTCCCCACAGGTACTGCCAGACCTGCTGAGCTTTTCCAGCAATTTCTGGGGCTTTGTTTGTGCCTGAGGAATGAGAATATTGTCGACAAGCTCAGCATACTTGAACAACTCTCCAACCCGATCATCGAAGCTCAGCGGGCGGACGATGGGAGCTGTCCAGACGCCGCGGTGCTGAAAGCTAGGCTGGAGGGAGCGGTGCTCACCACCGCCTTCACTGAGCTTTGCAGACCTCCAGCTGCCACGAGCTGGATTAGTGGAGCTGGAAGAGCACAGCAGTTCAGGCAGCATCCGAGGAGCAGCGAAATCGACGTTTCGGGCAAAAGCCCTTTGATTCCTGATGAAGGGCTTTTGCCCGAAACGTCGATTTTCTTGCTCCTCGGATGCTGCCTGAACTGCTGTGCTCTTCCAGCTCCACTCTAAATCCAGAATCTGGTTTCCAGCATCTGCAGTCATTGTTTTTTCCTCAAGCTGCCACTACACAGGAACTCTTTTGGAATGTACTTTGACTACCACCTACACAATAAATAAACTAACGTATTCAAATTAAAGGATTATAAATTTGCAAACAACATTCCGCTGACAATAACTTACTACGTGCATAAAGGGGTGGGGGAAGTGCGATCGTATTGATCGCTGCGGGTCAGTAGGAGCTCAATGGTAGGCGAAGGGGTTAATGAGAGGATTAGTGTGACAAGAGGCAAGTTATATTCGTTTTGGAAACGCGCAAGGAAGGCGAACCCAGGACATATTAGCATCGAATCGAGTAAAAAAAAAGTTATTTGATGTGGTGCACTGGTAGATGTGTGTGTGTGTGTGTGTCGAGGCTGGCATTCAGTGCCAGTGCCAGCCGTTTTGGTTGGCGAGGGTTTAAGGAATGCGTTCACTGCGGCATTCTGAGCGCGCACGCTGCTGCTGCTGGCGGCCCGGTGCTCACTTCGCCTGCTCCGGGATTCACATCACGTTCCGTCCTTCTGCCCTTAATCCTCTCGCTGCCGTTCTCCCCGCAGGTTCCTCGGGCTCGCTCTGAAAATGGCCAGCACTTTGTCCCGGTTCTTGACCAGCAGGAAGACCCGGGGTATCCTCACGCTGGTGGGGGCCGGATCCCTGGCCGCGGGTTTTTTGTTCTCCAGGGATTATGTGAAAGCGGGGAGCAAACAGAGGAAACTGTACCCCCCCAGGTAAGAATGGCCGAAACCAACTGCTCTCATCTTGGGGCGGGGCGGGGGAGAGGACTGTAACCGTTTGCAATGGAATGAATCAATTGATTGTTCGAAACCATTTCAACAAGTTGCTGGCAAAATGATTTCCTCTGGGTCGATGTTCGATTGCTGGAAAGGAATTTTTGGTCGTTGTCGTGGCGTTGCAAAACTATGTCTTTGCTAAATTCTTAAAGGCGGGTGACCTCAAGGTCAATCAAATAATGCAGCAAACCAGCCAGCGCTACCTTCCTGTCCACACCCGCCCCACTTCCACCTCCCCCCCCCCCCCCAACAAGCCCTCCCTGATCGAGGCCCTGACTGGAGGTCTCACTTTTGGGGACCACCCAGCATCTCTAACTGGTTTCATCAGCGGCAACTTTCTGAGCTGCTCATAGACCGCGGTTCGGTGTCAGCTGGGATCAGCCATGTTTAACCACCTTCCAATCCTTATCCAAGAATCTATCTGTCAGTGTTAACTACAACACGCCAACCCCAGATCCAAACAGAAAAACACTCTTAACATTGGCCATTGCTGACTTCTGAATTAAAGCTTTTCTTTTAAAAAAAATCATGGCGTGGATTTAGCCCACCGGATCGTTCTTTATTTAGTGGGTGCTGACTGTTTGCTGTTGGGAGGACTGTCCCAATGCTCTGCCTTAACATCTCACGATTGATGTTGTTAGGGGACCTCCCGTGGTTCCGACAGAGCTAGGGACAGAAGTGCAGCGCACCGAGCAGCCACGGGCATCAGTAAATAGGATCTGCAATTCCAGAAAGGAGGGCTGGAATTTTACATACTGGAAATCCAATTGTAACATTTGGGTGTTAGAAAGAGCATCAAATAGAAGCTTCAGTGAGTTTGGACTCAAATGTCGATTATTAACCTTCTGGCCATCTGTTTCCTTACAGATCAATTGATTTAAATCTGACATACCAGCATTAACCTGGTATTAAACCTTGCAATCTGGAGTAAATCGTGGGTTAGATTACCTGCTATAAATATCAGTCAGATGTAGAAAATTGAGCAAGGTGCTATATTGTTCTGGGGTTTAGTTAGGGTGTAAAACCATTCAGTATTGCGAATATTGCAATGTAATATTGGTTGGCGTCTTTTGTAACTCATTTCTGATGATTCTCATGACTAATGAAACACCTACAGGTCTCTCATGATAATGATAATACAATCCATAAGCTTTTTTCAAAACAGAATTCACAGGATGCTGTCTGTAATTACATCTCACAGCGTTTCTTTTTCACAATACAAGTGAAAACTGTAAAATTTCACAGCCTGTTTTTACATATTATCAAATCCAAAGTTCATTTTTAGAACTTCTCATGTAAGATGTCAGAAGAAATGAAATTTGAATTGTGCCTTGATTAGTGTGATATTGCAGAGTGTTGAAAGAGGTGGCCACAGAGATAATGTATTTCTGATAACCTTACAAACTTCTACCGAATCTGGAATAATTCCTGTAGCTAGCAATGTCCCCCCACTATTTAAGGAGGAAACGAGAGGCATAGATGAGTTGGATCTGTTTCCATGCAGTACAGCTCTATGACGACATGAGAGAGTAAATAGGGAGCCTTAGGTCAGAGGTAGGGAAGTTATTAGAATCTACTATAAAGAATGGGATAAATGGATAATAATTGTCTGGCTGAGTACAGTCGGCATGGGGTTGTGAATATGAAATAGAGTTTGGTGTTCTTGAGGATTTTGAGGATTTTGCTCACAAAATTGACAGAAGGACGTTGGTGGAAGTAGTGCACTTGGATCTTCACAAGAGTTTTGCTAAGGTCCCCCACAGGAGGTTGGTTAGCAAAATGAAAGCCCCTGGGAGGGAGGTGATTTACTGACATGGATGAAGGATTGGCTAACAGACAGAAAGCAGAATTGGGCTATTGTCACAGTAGCAAGAAGTATCAGTACTTGGGTCCAAGCTGTTCCCAATTTATATCAATGATCTGAATATGGGGACCAAATGTAATATTTCCAAATTTGTGGAAGATACAAAGGGGAATGTATGTTTTGGAAAAGATAAAGGCTTCAGGAGGATTTTAACAGCCTTAGTGAGCAGGCAATAACAAGGCTGAAGATAATGTGGAAAATTGTGAGGTTATCCACTTTAGCAGAAAGAATGGATGTGCAAACTATTTCTTAAATGGTGAGAGGTTGGAGAATGTAGATATATAAAGGGACCGAGGTATCCTCTACTGAAGCTAACATGCAGGTGTAGGTTTAGCTGCTAGAAAGGATAATGAAAAATTAGCCTTTATTGCAATTTGGGTTGAGAACAGGAGTAGTGAAGTCTTGCTTTAATTGTACTTAAGCTTGGTTCGACTGCATCTGGAGTACTGTGTGTGCGATTTTGATTTCCTTATCTTAGGAAAGATATTATTGCCACAGCGGGAATGCAACAAAGTTCCCCAGACCTGTTCCCAGGATATTGGACTGGCCTGTGAAGAGAGACTAGGCAAACAGTGTCAGTATTCTCTAGAGTTTTGAACAATGAGAGGGAAAACCTACAAAATACTTTAAGGGATAAAAAGGATAGATGGGGGGGTGGGGTGAGTTTTTTTCCCTGTTGGAGAGTCTAGAACCAGAGGGACTGCAAATATTTGCCCAAGGTCCTTAGATAACACCTTCCAACCCCATGACCACTTCCATTTGGAAGGCCAAGGGCAGCAGATACTTGGGAACACCAGTCCTACAAGTTCATCTCCAAGACACTCACCATCCTGACTTAGAAAAATATCACTGTTCCTTCACTGTCGCGGGGTCAAAATCTTGGAAATGCACATTGTGGGCCTTCCTACAACATGTGGACTGCAATGATTCAAAGAGACAGCTCACCATCTCCTTCTCAAGGGGCAGCCAGAGATGAGCAATAGATGCTGACCAACAAGATGCTCATGTCCTATGAGAGAAAAAAAAGCAACTGTTTTGCTATTTCCCATCCTACCTCCCTCATCTCCCTGTTCATAGAAAACTAACATTTCACCTGACTCCAACGCTCCTTATTTTGTCTCATCTTCTTCACTAAGGGGCTAAACTGAAAATCTTGCTAGTTTATCTGGAAGTTACACATTTACAATTAAATTGAGCAGAGTCAAGTCACAGTGGATAACATATTGATTTCTGGATGACCACCTGCCGACCTCAATAATTGACTTACCAACAAGCAACATACTGTGACCCGTGACAATGAAGCACACCATGCCTGAGTTAACTGTGGATTATTGACTGTATCTCCTGAGGAACTGCAGGGGGCTTGATTAAGACACAGATTGATGTCAAATGATCAATATACCTGCAGCAAAGTCTCAGGAGTTGGCCATTCAACCCATCAAGCCTGATCTGTCATTTAATGCAACCACGGTTATTAAACGTTTCAATGCCTTTTACCCAGACTATTCATACCCTTTACACCATTGGTAATCAGAAATCTATGATCTCTAAACATTCTCAAGAACTGGGCTTCCACCATTATCTGGTTATAGAGAATTCCAAAAGTTCACAGCTTTCTGAGTCAAATAATTTATCTTAATCTCAGTCCTAAATGACATTCCCCTAATTTGTAAATGGTGCCCTCTGGTTCCCCAACCAGGGGAAAAATCTCACCCCCATCTATCCTCTTTATCCTTTAAAGTATTTTGTAGGTCTCCCCTCTCATTTAGATTTAGGATGCATAGGATGGGGAAGGAAACTGCCGGGGACAGGCGCAATTGCAATGTGGAGTGTATTCAAGGAACAGCTACTGCGTGTCCTTGATAAGTATGTAGCTGCCAGGCAGGGAGGAAGTGGTTGAGCAAGGGAGCCGTGGTTTACTAAAGAAGTTAAATCTCTTGTCAAGAGGAAGAAGAAGGGTTATGTTAGGATGAGATGTGATGGCTCAGTTAGGGTGCTTGAGAGTTACAAGTTGGTTAGGAAAGATCTAAAGAGAGAGCTAAGAAGAGCCAGGGGACATGAGAAGTCATTGGCAGGTAGGATCAAGGAAATCCCTAAGGATTTCTATAGGTATGTCAGGAATAAAAGAATGACTAGAGAATTATTATCAATGATAGTAGTGGAAAATTGTGCATGGAGTCCAAGGAGAAACGCTAAATGAATATTTTCCATCAGTATTAATATTGGAAAAAGACAATGTTGTCAAGGAGAATACTGAGATACAGGCTACTAAACTAGACAAGATTGAGGTTCACAAGGAGGAGGTGTTAGCAATTTTGGAAAGTGTGAAAATAGATAAGTCCCCTGGGCCAAATGGGATTTATCCTTGGATTCTCTGGGAAGCCAGGGAGATTGCAGAGCCTTTGGCTTTGATCTTTATGTCATAATTGTCTACAGGAATAGTGCCAGAAGACTGGAGGATAGCAAATGTTGTGCCCTTGTTCCAGAAGGGAGTAGAGACAATCCTGGTAACTATAGACCAGTGAGCCTTACTTCAGTTGTAGGTAAAGTGTTGGAAAAGGTTGTAAGAGATAGGATTTATAATCATCTAGAGAGGAATAAGTTTATTACTAGTCAACATGGTTTTGTGAAAGGTACATCATGCCTCACAAGCTTTATTGAGTTCTTTGAGATGGTGACCAAACAAGTGGATGAGGGTAAAGCGGTTGATATGGTCCCCATGGTAGGCTATTGCACAAAATATGGAGGCGTGGGATTAAGGGTGATTTATCGGATTGGATCAGAAATTGACTAACTTAAAGAAGACAGAGGGTGGTATTTGATGGGATATCCTGGAGTTCAGTTACTAGTGGTGCACTGCAAGGATCTGTTTTGGGGCCACTGCTGTTTGTCATTTTTATAAGTGATCTAGATGAGAGCATAGAAGGATGGGTTAGTAAATTTGTGGATGACACTAAGGTCGGTGGAGTTGTGGATAGTGCTGATGGATGTTGCAGGTTACAGAGGAACATAAATAAGCTGCAGAGATGGGCTGAGAGGTGGCAAATGGAGTTTAATGTGGAAAGGTGTGAGGTAATTCACTTTGGAAGGAGCAACAGGAATAAAGAGCACTGGGCTAATAGTAAGATTCTTGGTAGTGTAGATGAGCAGAGAGATCTCGGTGTCCATGTACATAGATCCCTGAAAATTGCCATCCAGGCTGACAGGGTTGTTAAAAAGGCATACAGTGTGTTCGCTTTTATTGGTAGAGGGATTGAGTTTTGGAACCATGAGGTCATGCTGCAGCTGTACAAAACTCTGATGTGGCCACACTTGGAGTATTGCTTACAGTTCTGGTCACCATATTATAGGAAGGATGTGGAAGCTTTGGAAAGGGTGCAGAGAAGATTTACTAGGATGTTCCCTGGTATGGAGAGAAGGCTGAGGGACTTGAGGCTGTTTTCGTTAGAGAGAAGAAGGTTGAGAGGTAACCTAATTGGGACATATAAGATAATCAGAGGGTTAGATAGGGTGGACATTGACAACCTTTTTCCTCAGATAATGATGGCTAGCACAAGGGAACATAGCTTTAAATTGAGTGGTGATAGATATAGGACAGACATCAGAGGTGGTTTCTTTACTCAGAGAGTAATAGGTGCATGGAACACACTGCCTGCAAGAGTAGTAGACTCGCCAACTTTAAGGGTATTTAAATGGTCATTGGATAAATACATGGATTAAAATGGAATAGTGTAGAATAGGTGGGGCTTCAGATTGGTTCCACAGGTCAGTGCAACATTGAGGGCCGAAAGGCCTGTACTCCACTGTAATATTCTACATTCTATGTTTGCACTCCTGAATTGTGCCTTGTAGATGGTGGACAGGCTTTGAGGAGTCAGGATGTGAATTACTCAGTGTGATAGTCATAGCCTCTTACTTGCTTTGTATTTATATGGTGAGTCCAGTTGAGTTTCTGGCCAATAGTAACCCCAAGAGGTTGATAGTGTGAGCTTCAGTGATGGTAACACCATTAAATGTCAAGGGGTGGTGGCAAGATTGTCTCTTGTTGGAGATGTCTGGCATTTGTGGTGCAAGTGTTGGTAAGGAGGACTTTTCAGTGTCAACAGGGCTGTTTTTGTCATTTTTCTGGTGCCTAGATCGATGCCAAGTAGTCCGCCGGGTTTCATTTCTTTGCTGAGACTTTGTAGTGATAGACACAAATGAATGGCTTGACCTGCCATCTCAGACAACAGTTAAGAGTCAACTATTAATTTCATTGCAGTGAGACCCCACAAAAGACAGAAAGAGTGCAAGATACCTTACTTAAGTTTTCTCGTGAAACATGTGAGTAAAGTCCAGAGCGTGCGTGATAGCAGGACAGGCAAAACAGAGACAAGAAGTATTGCAATAGCAATCTTGAAAGATGAAAGGAAAGAGAATGATTACCTGCCAAGACATAAACTATTTTTAGTGTTTAGTCCAAGATTTGGAAACGGTCCAATTCCAAATTCCAAATAATGTGAACAAGATTGAAATCTTGGACCAAATGTTTTTTTGGAATAGATAAGGCATAGAGTCATAGAGATATACAACATGGAAACAGACCCTTCGGGCCGACCCAATTTCAACCCAATCTAGTCCCACCTGCCAGCACCCGGCCCATATCCCTCCAAACCCTTCCTATTCATATACCCATCCAAATGCCTCTTAAATGTTGTAATTGTACCAGCCTCCACCACTTCCTCTGGCAGCTCATTCCATACACATACCACCCTCTGTGAAAAAGTAGGTCTCTTTTATATCTTTTCCCTCTCACCCTAAACCTATTCCCTCTAGTTCTGGACTCCCCAACCCCAGGGAAAAGACCTTGTCTGTTTATCCTATCTACACCCCTCATAATTTTGTAAACATAACGTTACTAGAGGGAAACAAGGTGTTTCTTTAACAAAAGGGAAAATATTTTCTGTCAGTTTCAAAGCAGAGGCGATGTCCACCTTTGATACAACTAGACTTTAAAGTAAAATCTGAAAATAAAACAGGAGACAGTTTTTGGATGGATTTGTACAAACGAGAGCAATTGTATCTGCAAAGAAATAAGAGAAACAAAATCCCCCTTGTATTAAAATTGCAGAGAAAATGTGATGATTTAATGATTCATCTACTGTACTTGTGAAGGAAATGAATGTTGTATGTACTGAACATATAATATGAAGGATGAAAAAGAGTTTAAGTCCTAATTTAAAAGATAATACCTCTGACAGTACAGCATTCTCTCAGTACCGGTCTGGCAGTCTTGCCCTAAAATATGGTGCTTAAGTACTCGGAGTAGGGCTTAAATCCACCAGCTGTGACTCAGGTATGGTGCCAAACATAAATCCAATATCCACCTGTGACTGTACAGAAACCTAAGATTTAGACCAGTAAAACTTTCTACGGGCATTAGGTAAGTCCTCCAAATAAAATAGTGTTGGATGTACCGATCAAGTACACTGGAAGTTAAATCAATACAGGAGGAAATATTTGGGGAAATAAAACATTCATTGTCAATCCCATGCAATTTTTGTTAAAACCACAAATGCCCATTGATCACCTTCACGAAATTTTTAAAAACTAATTTGGTGTCACGAGGTACACAAAGCACTCTTCTCAAGCTAATGTAATTTTGAAAAAATAAGAACACTACCAGCTTTATTAATGCAGCTGTGATATCAGAGTTTAGATACAGTTCTTACATTAGTATTAATACTTGCTGTGTATCCTGCTTTCTGCTTATACAGTCTGTATTGAATGTCCATGTGGTCTGTCTGCTCCGATTGTCTATGAGGAGAAATTTCTCCTGTGGACTTTGCTCTTGATATTATCATCCACCAACTTGACACTTGGTCTGTGTATGATCTGTCAGTTGAGATGGGATTGGGTTTAGATGTCACCTGAGAAATGTGATTTCACCTGAACATACATCACCTGCAGGGGGTAATTGACTGCAGTTTTGCTCATAGGTTCAACTCTCCAAGCTGTCCTGAGTCAATAAGGCTTCATGGCCTCATTTCAGACGCTTGTCAAAAACTATCTCTTTGACATTTTTTTTCTGCTGATCCTAACAGCTCTTTCTTTAGCTCAATGTCTGTTCTTGTTCTGATTATGTTTCTCAAAGTTTCTTTTATTTTGCCACATTAAAGGCACTATATAAATTCGGTCAATATTGCAGGCATACACCCATTCTGCTTTATATTCTCAGCGCTGACTACCCTGACCTTCGAAAGCATAACAACTGCATGTCATCTTGCCTGACCCCGGCCATCTATGCCAAACTTCGAGACAAGACTACACCCAGTGGCTGGACACTGGATCAGTGCATCCAGACCGGAGTGGACAATCCCGGGCACCCTTTCATAAAGACTGTGGGCATGGTTGCAGGGGATGAAGAATCCTATGAGGTAAGTAAGCCAGGGAATGATTATAGATACAGAGGAAACATGGAAGGCGTTCATTTATTACAAAATGCATTTATGGTCTGATGCAGGGGCTTGACTATCAGTGAGGTCCTGATGTTACCTGTATGTGCTAAAGGTTACAATAAGAGGCAGGTTAAGATAATCAGTTGAGCTTGTAATGTGGTTTATTTACACTTGCTAGAAGCAACTGACATTTGTACGCAGGGATCCAGTCTCTGAAGACAAAAGAAATATCCTTAAGCCTTGCAATGTTTTTTGAATTACCCAGTACCTTGGGAAAGCCTTTAGATCCCCAGTAGCCAAGGCTTCACCTGAAAAAAAGCATCCCAAATTTACTTCGCAACCAATCAGCACCCATTCCTCTTGTAGTATGAATTGTTGTGGTCATTTGAAAATTTGAATTTCTTGCATTTGTCCCGCTGAGTGCAAAATGAAATGTTTCAGCGAGAACTCTCTCTTTTCTGCATTAATCTAGACTCTGAAAACCCAGACTTGTGCTCGACAAGAATGTCCACTTCTGTTAACTTGTTCTCTTTCACACTCCTTCTGATCTCAGCACATCCCTGAACCCTCATCTGGGAACATATGAAAAAAGGATCCCTTTTTTATGCTCCACACCAGCCACAATAGAAGGCATTTTGTTTCTTCTATGAGTTACTGGGGAGGGGGGTGTTGCTGGTGAGGGGTTGGAATGATCCACAGAACAGTAGCTCACAACCAACATCTATTGCATTTCTTTGGAATTGATAATTCAGTCACAACTAAGGGGCGAAGGGTCACAAGGGAGGCATGAATCATTGGAATAAGAGCATTTTGTTAGAACGCGCATTTCGCCAATGCAAATCGGCTATAACACAATTGAAGAATTGTAAACACTGCTTGTTTAACGATTTTCTATAGCAATCTTCTACAGCGCAATTATTGATAACAATTTTCATAGGATGATCTTCTATAGCGCAAGGTTGCAAAGGGACGCTACTGTGGCCTTATAGCAGAACGACCTTATCAAAAGTGCCTGACTTATGAACAGGCAAGTGAGATTCTGTGAAGTGGAGCACATTATCTCAGACATGCATCTTTCATAATATGAACTGAAAGCATATTAAAGCCAATAAAATGAGCAAATGATTAATCTAACCAGAGATTAAACAAACAGAGGTTCCAATTTGTACTGTTTGCCAGCAGGATGATAGGTGCTTATTATCCAAGATGAAATATTAATATGTAATTTTCACATCAGCGTAATAAATCAGTTACACCCTGAACTGGGTGTGTTACCAGTGATTCAGTATTTCAACAACTAGACTGTTTTAACTATTTGACTGATTTCATTGCAGTTTCCACGGTTGGATATCAAAAACGAAATTACTCACATCACATGAATGTATTACCAGGCTCTTCTAACAGACACCAGACATATCACACAGTAGTCGTTACGAAGGTGAATAGGCTACATCAGTAGTGGGGAGAGGTTAGATAAGAATGGGTTAGACATTGACATTTCACATTGGTACTGCGGGTCACATCCAACCCAGACTATTGACATCAATGACAACTCTAATTACAAGGAGAAACCTGAATGTGAAATGGGTGACAGTAATCTCAATGTTGAAGCATTTAATGGGTACAGTGTCGAAAGAACTTAACTCTATCTAACACCATGTTGTACCAATCTTGTGAGTGTTTGTTGAGGAAACTGTACAGAGTGTCTTACATTGTAACTAACCCTGTGCTACCTTTGCCTGAGAGTGTTTGATGGGGACAGTGTAGAGCAAGCTTTACTCTGTATCTAACCCCATGCTGAACATGCCCTGGGAGTGTTTAATGGGGACAATGTAGGGGGAGGCTATACTCTGTATCCAACGCTATGCTGTATCTGTCCTGGGAATGTTCAATTGGGACAGTGTAGAGTGAACCTTACTTTGTAGCTAACACAAGCTGAAGCTGTCCTGGGAGTATTCAATGGGATAGAGTAGAAGCAGTTTTACTCTGTAATTGATTCCGTGCTATACCTAACCTGGACGTGTTGATGAAATTCTCTGCAGTTGTAAGGAGACATTTCTTTGCACCCACTCTGAAAACTCTTCTTAATGAATTCATCACATTCTCTCAACAGTATCCCACTCCATTTAATGTGCTGTACTCTTTGATGCTGATTGACCTTACCTTCAGGGAATACTACCTAATGATGTCTGTTCACATTATGCAGGTCTTTGCTGATATCTTTGACCCTGTGATTATGGAAAGGCACAATGGATATGATCCTAGGACCATGAAACACCCCACAGATCTGGATGCAAGCAAAGTGAGCAGCAAATATATACTAACATAAAATAGAGAAAAAAAAAACAAACTTGTTGAGCAATGGCTGATGCTAAATATCTTTTAACATGGTAGAATGTTCCAAGGTGCTTCCCACAAGATCAGTGACGGGGGAGAGTGTACATGGGGCTGGGGAACAGGGAGATTTAGTGGATGGGTAGAGACAGTGATGGGGTGAGAATGTATGGTCTGCTGTGGGAGGAGATTAAATGTGGAAATGGAGGGGATTAAATGGGTGAACAGTGGAAATAAAAATCAGGTAAGGTTTACTATTGTCTACTGTTCCTAGTCAAGCACAAACTATGAAGTTTCCTATCTTTGTTTCCTTTCCAGATTAGGAATGGACAGTTTGATGAAAACTATGTTCTTTCCTCACGTGTGAGGACTGGTCGAAGTATTCGAGGACTCAGCATGCCTCCTGCCTGCACTCGGGCTGAGAGGAGAGAGGTGGAGAGGGTGACTGTTGAGGCATTAGCTGGATTAAAGGGAGATCTCGCTGGAAAATACTACAGTCTGAGCAGTATGACAGACAAAGAGCAGCAACAGCTCATTGATGTAAGACAATGAACCACAATTCATCTTGATTAGAGGAACTGGCTGGTGCAGTGACCAGTGGCTTCCACACTAGCATTTCAACTGTGTCCTGAATGTTTCTTATATCTGTAAGGTTTCAATATTGTAAGATTTTGTTAAATAATCACCAAGCTCCTGGGACCCTGCAGTATTGCACTGTCCCTCCTTCTATGTGAATTGACAATCACAATTAGAGTGTTTGGAGACTTATTCTCAGTCTGAGTTTGAGGGACATTGTTGGTTAGTACGGAGAGAGCTTTACTCTATCTGCAAATCCATGCTGCCCCTGCCCTCGGAGTATTTGATGGGGCAGTTTAAAGGCAGCTTTACTTTGTATCTAACCCTGTGCTGTCCCTGTCCTGGGAGTGTTTGATGGGGGCAGTGTAGAGAGAGCTTTACTCTATATCTAATCCATGTTGCTCCTGTCCTAGGAGTATTTGTTGGGGACAGTGTAAAGGGAGTTTTGCACTGCATCTAATGCCATGCTGTCCCTGTCCTGGGAGTGTTTGATGGGGATAGTTAGAGGGAGCTTTACTCTGTAACTAACACCATGCAGCCCCTGTCCTGGGAGTGTTTGATGGGGACAGTTTAGAGGGAACTTTCCTCTGTATCTAATACCCCATGCTGTCCCTGTCCAGGGAGTGTTTGATGGGGATAGTGTAGAGGGAGCTTTACTGTGTAGCTAATGGCATGTTGTCCCTTTCCTGGGAGTGTTTGATGGGGATAGTGTAGAGAGAGCTTTATTCTGTATCTAACACCGTGCAGCCCCTGTTCTGGGAGTGTTTGATGGGGACAGTGTAGAGGGAGCTTTACTCTGTATCTAACGGCATGTTGTCCCTGTCCTGGGAGTGTTTGATGGGGGGAGTGTTTGATGGGGATAGTGTAGAGGGATCTCTACTCTGTATCTAACGGTGTGCTGCCTGTGTCCTGGGAATGTTTGATGGGGGATAGTGAAAGTTAGAGACTCAAGTCCCAAATCACTTTGTGTCTCAGCGAACACAAGTGCAATCACTGAGCCCGAGTTGTCACTGGTTGCTGCATGTGTGTTGCTCTGCTCGGTCCCTGAGTAAACAGGTTGAATGAATGTAATTCTTTTTTTCCATAGGATCATTTCCTGTTTGACAAACCGGTGTCACCTTTGCTGACTGCCGCAGGTATGGCGAGGGATTGGCCTGATGCACGCGGCATCTGGTGAGTTAATCAGTATAACTTCTATCCCATTGTCCTGCCCTAATTCTAGGTGTAAAGGGCTAACAGTGGGACCCCTGAAATCTAGCCTTGAGGTATAACATCAGGACTGCCTACTTTGGGCAAAGGATAATGACATTGGAGGGAGGGAGCTCAGCTGAACGTTCCCAACTTGAGATTGATTAATTTTTGACAGACGGGGGGGACGTTTACAGAACCAGGATAGAATGTTGAAGTGTTGTTGTGGGGGGTGGGAGGGGTGGTTTAGAGGGAGGTCTGATTGGAAGATATTAGCTTGGTTGACACGACAGACACAGAGCAGGAGCAACTCACTGTAAGACACTGAACTCACACTTAATCTTAATTCATAGATTCACAGAACGCTAGAGGAATCTGGTACAGTGGCTTCCATTTTGAAAGTGGTCTTGAAGTGAGCCCAGATTCCAGGATAGAAATCTCTGATACCTTTAAGTTCAGAGCTTGGGATTCCAGTGAGGGGAAATGGTCTCAATATTTCCAGTCAAGCTGATAGCAAGAAATGCACTTGGTTTCCATCTTCGACCAACCACCACCACCATCCACCTCCCCCCCCCCCCCCCCCCCCCCCCCACACCACACCCCGCCCCCCTGCCGATCTGGGGTAAAATAACTGCATAGCGGTCAGTCTCCCCACACCAAGTCACTCTTTATTTACACATGGAGAGTCCTTAACACTGATCCAGCTCCCTCAGAGCCAGCTCTCAGAGTGAACAAGGTGTCTGACACTCCTATTTATATCTGTCAGCCCGGGTTCACTGATTGAACCAGAATAACAGCCTCAATCAGAGAACTCATTTTCTGTGAGGTCCAGCTGGCTGACCTCATTACAATCATTACACCAGGGTTTATCCTGTCTCCCCCAGATTCCCCAGTTCCCTGGTGGACAGATCTTGTTACTTTCTCTGCAATGGCTATCAATGCAAAGTCATAAGCAAAAAGACCTGAGGACAAAGGGGACCTGAGCTTCATCAAATAAATGCAACATTTATAAAAATCATATTAAGGCAGGAGCATGTAAGCAGGTATTGCACAATTCCATGTTATGTGATCAGAACATGACATGGACAAACCTCCAGAAATAGCTCCAACCAGAGTGACCAACTTCATGTATCAAGCACAAAACCACACTTAACATTTTAGCTTGAAAGAGTAGTGTGGGTTAAAATTGAGAGCCAGTAGTGAATGTCTGCAAATCGGCTGAATATCTGTGTTTTAAATCTCACGTCAGAGGCCGGAGTTTGACTTTGTCCGTTTGCATAATCACTCATCCCAGTTTCCATCGTTACCGAATAGTGTTTCCAGGCAACGTGACAACAGACTGCAGAACTATGCAGGGTAAGCCTTACCCATAACAGATCTGTTTAATCCCCAGTCAGCCATACTCAGATTGGATTAGTGGAGGCTCAGTATTAGTCTGGTGGAGTGGAGTCTGTTCAATTATCATTACATTGAAGCAAGGCCACAGGATAAACAATGGCCCAAAGCCAAGAGATTCATATTTCAAACAACCTGTAGGAAACACACAGTAAGGCAGGAACCAGCTGCGAGCAAAAGCAAGCTGGCATTGAATAATGACTTAAGAACTCAAAAATCTGTTAAAGAATTTGCCTCAAAAGCAGCCCTAAGGCAGCTGGCCAAAAGCTTCACCCAAGGGGTTAGCTTCAAGGAGGAGGGAGAAGCAGGGAGTTTCAGCAAGGAAATTCCTAAACTTTACCGCCCAAGCTGGTGAAATGGCTGAAATAGGAAACATGGAAGGTGCCCAGATTTAGAGGAGAAATATCTCAGTGGGTCAAGGTGCTGGAGAACATTGCGGAGAATGGGAGGGAGGGGTAGTGGTCTTGTGAGGAGTCAGTGTGAGCTCAGTGTAAACAGAGGCGTTCGACAAGGACCCTCATGGTGGGCTTTTCCGAAATTAAGATGTATGGGATCCGTGGTAACTTGGCCACATGGATTCAGAATTGGCCTGCCCATAGAAGGCAGAGAGTAGCGGGGCAAGGGTGTTTTTCAGGCTGGAGGTCCATGACTAGTAGTATTCCACAGGTATCCATACTCGAACCCCTGCTGTCTGTGATAGATTATATATTATATATATATATGATTTGGAGATGTCGCTGTTGAACTGGGGTTTACAAAGTTAAAAATCACACAACACCAGATTATAGTCCAACAGGTTTAATCGGAAGCAGTAGCTTTCGGAGCACCGCTCCTTCATCAACCACCTGCTGAAGGAGCAGCACTCCGAAAGTTAGTGCTTCCAATTAAACCTGTTGGACTATAACCTGGTGTTGTGTGATTTTTAACTGTGATATATATAAATGACTTAGATGAAAATGTAGACAGTGGGTTAGTGAGTTGGCAGATGATACAGAGATTGGTGGAGCTGTGGATAGTGTGGAAGTTGTCAAAGGATACAGTGGGATATAGATCAGTTGCAGATATGGATTGAAAAATGGCAAATGGAGGTTAATCCAGGTAAGTGCGAGGTGCGGCACTTTGGGAGATCAAATGTGAAGGAAAGTGTACAGTCAATGGCAGGACCCTGAACAGCAGTTATCTACAGAGGGATCTTGGGGTTCAAATCCATAGCTCCCTGAAAGTGGCCACACAAGTAGATAGGGTGGTAAAGAAGCTGTATGGAATGTTTGCCTTTATTGGTCAAGGAATTGAGTACAAAAGTCAGGATGTCATTTTGCAGCTTTATAAGACTTTGGTTCAGCCACACTTAGAGTACTGCGTTCAATTCTAGTTGCCACATTACAGGAAGGAAGTGAAGGCTCTGGAGAGGGTGCAGAAGACATTTACCAGGACGCTGCCTGGATTAGAGGATATGAGCTATAAGGAGAGGCTAGAAAAACCTGTGTTGTTTTCTCTGGAGCAGCAGATGCTGAGGAGAGACTTGATAGAAGTCTGTAAAATTGCGCTGCATAGATAGGGTTGATGGTCAGAATCTGTTCGCCAGAGAAATATCTCGGGTATGCATTTCAGGTGAGGGTGGAAAGTTCAAATGAGATGTGAGGGGCAAATGTTTTTACACAGAGAGTGCTACGAGTCTGGAACACACTGCCAAGGGGAGGTGGTGGAAGCAGATATGAGAGGGGTGTCTCAGGGACTTTCCAGTAAGCCCATGAATATGCAGGAAATGGGGGGGTTATGGACCAAGGGCAGGAAGAAGGGATTAGTTTAATTTGGTGGAATGGTCGGCACATTGGGGGCTGAAGGGCCTGTTCCTGTGCTGTACAGTTCTATGTTCTAAAAGCAGAATTTAGGATAAACTCAGGTTTGTGGAGGACAGAGGTCAGTCAGGAGTGCTTTAGAATAGTCTGGAAGTAACAAAGACCCAGATGAGAGCTTCAGCTTCAGATAAACTAAGGCAGAGTACCGTTGAGAAAAGGCCCTCCCATTCACCATCCCTCCCCACCCACAATTCCCCACCCTGCAGCTTTCATTTATTTTTAAAATAATTCCCTGATTTTCATCCTCGTTATTCTATCTGGGAGTTTTTCCCCATCGTGGTCGCTCTATGAAGAACTGTTAGTTGTAAAGCTGATGAGTATGTAATAATCCTCAGGTGGTAAGCACTAACTGAGGTACAGACTGAAATAGTGATTGCTGAGTTTGGAGGTCCATGTTTTTAATGTACATGACCATGAATAAAAGTTTCGAAGCTGGGTAAGGATGGGCTCCTTTTCTATCAATCACTATTTATTATCTACGAAAGAACAAAATCTTCCTGTTACCCAATTCACCTGGTATTGGTTTTGAGCCCTTGCTCCTGGTCTCATCTGTATGTGTAAAATAATAAGATCATGGATAGAAAGGAGTCTAAAACTAGAAGCCGTAGGTTTGAGGTGAGAGTGGAAAGAATTAAGGGGGATCCTTTTCAGACAGACAGTGGTGCATATCTGGAACGAGCTGTAGGGGAAGTGACATTTAAAGGTATTTGGGCAGGTACATGGATTGGAAAGATTTACAGCGATATGGGCCAAATGCAGGCAAATGGGACTAGTTCAGCTTAGGAAATCCGGTCAGCATGGATGAGTTGGCCCAAAGGGCCTGTTTCCGTGCTGCATACCTCTATAACTCTATAACTAGAGTAAAAGAGCAAATTTTCTTTTGAGCAGCAAGTTGTGATGATCTGAAAATGAGGGATGGAAACAAGTTGAGTAGTAATTTTCAAATGATGATTCAATGAACTCTGGAAAAAACAAAACATTGGCAGGGCTGGGGAGTGGGGCTAATTAGACTGCATTTCCAAAGAACTGTGATAGAGATGATGGGCTGAATGGCCTGTTTTTGTGCTCCATAGATCCACAAGTGACATTTTCCATTTTTTACACAGCATCTTTGATGTTGGAAAATATCTCTCTGCGTTTCACATAAATTTAAAAATATGGCTCTCAAACCTAAGAAATGAGCTGTGAGGGTGATGGGGTGGAGGTGACTCAAAGCTGGATTAACACCCTGGGTTTTAAGGTCTCTCTTGAAGAGGACCATGCAGCTCAGAGTTTATTGTGTGAATTCCCAGAGATGGCAGATATAGGACAAGACCAGGAAGAATCCTGTGTTCAGGAGATCTAGAAGCAACACAGATCAAAGAAGAATAACCAACTTAAACCATTTTGTTCCCACTTATCTACAGGCACAATAATGAGAAGACTTTCTTAATCTGGGTCAATGAGGAGGACCACACTCGAATTATCTCCATGGAGAAAGGAGGTAACATGAAGAGGGTGTTTGACAAATTCTGCCGGGGTCTCAAAGAGGTAAATAATTTCAATCCACTAGGATCCTGCCTCCACTGTCATACATTTCTTGTAGCATCGGAGGAGACCATTCTGCCCAATGTGCCTGTACTGGCTCATTTTGAAATGAATTCAAACATTGTAATTGCCTTTCTAACTGCCAATTGGCCCTCTGTGTTAGCCTTAAGAGAGTCATGAACTAGGACTGCCAAGTCCCTTTGTGCTTCAGATTTCCAAAACCTTTCCCCATTTGGAAAGTAGTCTACACCACTTTTCCATCCTGTCCAAGTCCTTCTGCAGCCTCCCCACTTCCTCAACACGATCTGTCCCTCCAAGTTGCTAGTTGCTCTCCAATCCTGAGATTATTACCTATTGGTTCTGCTTTATACTTTAACTCCTAGCTGCTCGTAATCCCTCACCAGAACCTCTTTCCTCTTCCTACCCATACTATTGGTACCAGATAACTGGAATCTCCCTTCCCACTGCTCTGCAGCCCAGATGAAATATCCTGAACCCCAGCACCAAATAGGCAACACAGTCTCCGGGACTCACAATCCTGGTCCCAGGGAAGTGTCTGTTCCCCTGACTATGATATCCCTGATTACAAATGCATTTCTCTTTTCTCCCCCCAGTTTTGAATGGCCACCTACACCACGGTTCTCTAGTCAGTTTTCTCATCTTCCCTACAGCCCCCACTCTCATCCACACAGGGAGCTCGAATCTCAAACCTGTTAGATAAGCTCAAGGGCTGAGGCTCCCTCAGCACTACCACCTGCATCCCTCTACCAGCCTCGTTTGTAGGCACATCCCTGTCTCTGATGACGGGCCGGATTCAAAGTAGTTAATTAAAGGGGTGTGACTACCTCCCGAAACACGGTGTCCGGGTAACTCTCCCCACCCTTTAATGAATCAGCTCAGACTCCAGCTCATCAAGCAGTTCCTCCAGCAACCAGCTCTTGCGACAGATGTGGTCACTCTGAACCACAGCGGGGTCCAGCAGCTCCAACATCACACAGGTACGACACATCTCTTGGTCCTGCATGTATGTTTTATTTAGTTAGATCTTAATTTTATTTTTAAAAATGCCCTACTGGTCTTTTACTTTGTAACCTGTAAATATTTCTCCTATTCACCTTCAGTCTGAAAGTAACCTTTAATTGATGGTCAAAGTAGCAGCAAATACCAACCAATGAAATTACAGTTTACCTGTGTCACTCTTATCTGCAACTTATGCTTACACCTTACAAATCATGAGCCAAAAATAAGCAAGCAAATAGCACCTCTTCTACTCTGCGCTGATTTCCTACAGTGCCTCCAAATTCCCCAAATAAAGCACACACTCATCGTTCACTCTGGATGTGATCTCTCCTTCCTGCCCATGCACAGCTTCCTGGTCACACTTTCTTAAACAGAGCTGAGATGAGCTGAGATAACTTTTACTGCAGGTGATCGACTGATAAGGAACCTCAGTCACTGGAGTCAGCTATCTGATTAACCTTTCAACCAGACGACTGAAATTTAAACTGTTAAGATGGGGAAAGAAAAGAAAGATTTACCATTTCTTTTCCCACATTGCCTCTAGATTCCCTGAACTGTGTATTCACTTGGACTGGGTCTCACACTGGGGGTGATCTCTCCTTCCTGACTGTGTGCAGTTTACTGATCCTAAGAAACTCTGAAGTACTGCTGACTCTGCTTCTAACCTTTCACCTCCCCCCCCCCCCCCCCCCTCCACCGGCTTCCTTAACAAGAATTGATCCACCTCTGCCATAAAAAGTTTCTGTTTACACTTCCTTTCAAGGAAGGAAGTTCCAAAGACTTACCTCCCTCTCGCTGACAGCATTCTTCCTTACCTCTGTTTTAAATGGGCAACCCCTTATTTTAAACAGTGACTCCTTATTCTGCTTTCTTTGAAAACAGGAAACACCCTGTTTCCATCCTTTACTGGCCCCTCCCAGCAGTTATATTTCAATCAAATCACCTCTTATTCTTCTAAACTCCAACCGAGCCAATCGATTCTTTTATCATGAGCCAACCCATTCCAGTTATTAGTTACGTAACCCTCATCTGAATGACTTCCAATGCATTACATCCTTCCTTAAATCAGGAGACCAATTCTGTACACACTCCTCCACATGTAGTCTCACCTGTGCCCTGTATAACTAAAGCATAATCTCCCAACCTTTTTTATTCAATTCTCCTTTACAGTAACTGAGAACATTTTCCTTGCTTTCCTAATTGCTTGCTGTGCCTGCAAACTAAGCATTTGGGATGCACTCACTAGGACACCCAGATCCCTCTGCATCCCAGAGCTCTGCAATCTCTCACCTTTTAGATGCTTTGCTTCTTTTCCTATAATCTTCCTGATGAAACAGACACTTTCCCACATCTCAGTCCATTACCCACTCACACAACACATCAATATCCTTTTCTAGCCTTCTTGTGTCCTCCTCACAACTTACCGTCCTACCTTCAAGACATGTTTTTGTCATCAGCAAGTTTGGTGCGTGTACTTTCCAATCCCACCTCCCTCATTTGTATAAACTGCAAAAAGCTGAGAGTCCAGCTCTGCTCACTGGACTTGTTATATTGTGTTAACCAGAAATTAAAGCCATTTATGGCAGTCTCTGCTTCCCATTAACTAGACAATCTTTTACCCATCCTGATAAACTACCCCATATAACATATCCTTTCAATGTTCAGGAACCAATTCCTGTGGTCATGTCCCCATAGTGAGTATTCAGTTGTACTGATTTATTCCTATTGATGTGCACAGTTCATCTGCTTTGCTTTGAATGCATTCAGATACAGAAGGTTTTGTTTTATCTTTTAATTATTTTTGTAACATTTACCCTTATCTGCTGCCTTTATCCCATCCTGATCTGTTTATCATTTCACGTATTCATCCATTTATCGTTTTCCTTCACTCTCCTCTTTGATTTACCATGTCTTCCCAAATTTAATCCCTTGCCCCCACTATTTTGTATCAAGTCCTCTCTATTTCCCAATATGCAGTTTGCAAGAACACTGTCAGTTCAGGTGGAGACTAACCCATCCATACAGTTTCTACTTTGCCCAGTTCTGCTGCGAGTGCCACATGAATTGAAACCCACTTAGAGTCCAAGAGTTCGACAGCACCGAGAAAGGCCTGTCAGCCCAGAGTCTGTGCCAGTCAGAAACAACCACCTAGCTATTCTAACCCTGTTTTCCAGCACTTAGCGTGTTGCCTTGTATACCTTGGCATTGCACATCTAAATAACTCAGGTGGGCCCAGTGCGGACCTCAAGTGGGCCTTTACTTACTTTCTGCAGCAAACATAGAGCCTGGCACCAGTAGGCCCAGCAGCAAAAGATGGTACAGAGGACCGTTGACTTCTCTGTTGGTTGGGTCTGGTGCTGGCAGTGACGAAGCTGTAGGAGGGCATCCCTGTCACAGTGAGGAGGTGGGCCCAGCGTGAGAGGCAAGGTTCCAACATTGGTTGGTCCAGTCCAGGTGGCAGTGAGACAGTGGCTGAGGAGAATTGACCCAGCAACTAAAGATGGTGCCCGAGAATTGGCAACTTTGACGTTGGTTGGGTCCGGTGCAGATGGCGGTGAGGCAGTGCAGGAGGGAATGGCAACATAGATATCATTGACGGCGATGAGCTGTCTCAGGACTGACGGACTCTCTTTAAGCTAAATATTTCTTTTCCTTATTCTTAAATTATTCAAAATGGCGCTGATTCATGACAACAGCTGAAAGCTTTTCACTGTATTTTGTTGTATTCTCATTGTAAGATAACGTGACAATAAAACTATTCATTCATTCATTCAAATATTTCTTAAATGTTATGAGGCTAGGAAAAGCAAGTAACAAAAAGAGGAACTTCTCCCACATCAGGTTTTGATCCATGCATTTATTTCCCTCTGAGATGGCATGCTCTCTGCCATTTGCACATGGCTCAGATAATAATGCAGAGATTGTGATCTTTGAGGTTCTTAAGCTGATACTGAGCTGCTTGGACTGACCTCACTGAACCTCCTTCTTTGTCCTACCTACGTCATTGATACGTTCATAGATCATAGTCCCACCCCTGTAAGATCCTGTCCAGCACTTAGCAGATCTACTACAGCCTGGCACTAGGCAGGCATTGCAGTGTCTAAACTCACAATCTTTGTGTGGGGAAAGGTATCAATCCCTCTCATGGTACTGTCCCCTATTACCCCTGCATTCCTTTATCCACCTCCCACTGGAATGGCATTTCTCCACTGCCTCCTCCTCACTTTTACAAGTTGCCTTTTGTTTCAGTCGTTTTCAATTCATCCCGCCTCTCTGTCACCTTTGATCTGAATTGTTCAGTTTACCATTTCATCCTGGCCTTTCTGTGCGTCGTTGTTGGTCAGACTGTGGGTGGGAAAGACTGCACTTCTGTTTTACACGGAATTTAAACAGGAGCAAAGCTATTGCAACAAGGCTGGCCCTGTTGGTTTTAACCATTGAAGAGGACTCATGTACAGGAAATTCAGAATTTCCAAAAAGACTCTTTATGGAATAACACACTAGAAAGTATTCTATCTGGATGCATCACAGCTTGGTTCAGCAACCGCTTTGGCCAGGACTGTAAGAAACTACAGAGAGCTGCGAACACAGCCCAGACCATCACACAAACCAACCTCCCACCCACTGACTCCATCTACACTTCTCACTGCCTTGGGCAGGCAGCCCAACATCATCAAAGACCCCACCCACCCCAGTTATAATCTCTCCCCACCTTTTCCATCAGGCAGAAGATACAAAGCTCAAACACATCCACCAACAGGTTCAAGAACAGCTTCTTCCCCACTGTTATTAGACTTCTGAATGGACCTCTCAGATTTTAAAGTTAATGTTGATCTCATTCCCTGTGCACCTTCTCTGCAGCCGTAACATTGTATTCCTCACTCTGTTCTATGACCCTAATGCTCTTCGTATGGTATAATCTGCCTGTACTGCACTGCAAAACAAAACATTTCACTGTACCCAGGTACATGTAACAATAATAAATCAAAGCAAATCTTACTGTAATGTTCCATCTTTAATCTGGGCTTTTCACAAAAATAACCTTACCATCACCAGTATTTGAAAATTCAGCAAGTTAACACCAATAAAAATAAACACTGCACCGTATCTGGGAATTTCTAAACATCTCAAGGATGAGTGCACCAGTTTACAATAGATTTTTATAATGAATTCATCATTATGATCAAGCTTTCCTTATGGAACAGTATCACAGAGGTCACTTGGAGTAATAGTTCTCTTCAGTTCATTCCCCCATACATAAATGATGCTGACTCACACTGGACTACAGTACTACAGGCACTGAACCCTCTTCTTTGAATTCACGAAGTGACAACTCATCCATGTCCTTGATATCTCCAGACTTGACAATTCCAAAACAGTCTTAGTCAGCCTCCATTATCCGCATTCCATTAATGCAACTTATCTGAAATCCTGCTGCCCATTCCCAAGTTCGGTTCATGCATCACCGCCATATGCCGGACCAGTACAGACTCCCACATCATGGTTTGCTTCTCCCTGGCTCTGGACACACTGCCAACCCTACAGCTGCACCCTTCCAATTCTGACCTTGTGGACCCCCCTCTCATTTGCACCCATATTGTTGCCTGCCCCTTCAGCTGTGTTTAGCTTACACTCTGGAACGGCGAATGTTATCTTGATGGGGTTAGGTGAAAGGGGGCTGTCTGAACTCCCTCTGGAATTATCTGTCTATCTATCCATCTGTCTGTCTGTCTGTCTGTCTGTCTGTCTGTCTGTCTGTCTGTCTGTCTGCCTATCTATCTCCTCCTGTAAGGTACCAATGGTTTTGAACACCTGTCCTAGCTGTTTGTGGGGTAGGTTTCCAACTGTTATTGTGTCGTTAATTGTCCTGTGAATTAATGAGACGTTTTAACATATTAAATGAACTATATAAATGCAAGGTGCTGTTGTGAGTGGAATCACTTATGTAAATCACCCATTGGATGGCAACAATTTTGAATTGACTTGAAGGCTCATGATGGGAAATATTCCGGGAAGAAAACAAGAGAAACATTTCCTAATCAATAGGAACCACTCAATGTCTTCCAGGTCAATGTTATGTTGCTAATATCCATCTAAACGTTAAGACAAAGAAACCGATGATAATTCACTCCTTCAATATGGCATGAGACTTACATCGATATTATCACTTAATGTGGCATTTAAGCCACAATGTGTTCCCAGAGGCGAGGATGCTACTGTCTGAGCAGATGTCTTGTTGGTTTAGTCACCATTACTACATTTTACGAGAGGTCAACTCATTTATCCAGAGCCTAATGAGAATGTTGAGCATTCACTAACGTATGGAGTGGTTGAGGTGAATAGTATAGATTCCATTTCAGGGAAACCGAGTGAACAAACTGAAGAGAAAGGAATGGAGAATGTTATCTTGATGGGGTTAGTGAAAGGGGGCTGGGGAAGGCTAGTGTAGACGATAAGCTGCAGCACAAAATCAAATGCCCCGTTTTCATATTGTACACTCAATGTAACTCTATGACTCCATTCATCCTTGCCACTGTTAGAAAAACAGAATACAATGCTGAGATTTGAAACAAAAATGTTTTTTTTCCAGGTTGAGAAACTGATCGCTGAGAAAGGCTGGGAGTTTATGTGGAATGAGAGACTTGGCTACATCCTGACATGCCCATCAAACCTGGGCACTGGACTCCGAGCTGGGGTACACATCAAACTACCCATGCTCAGCAAGGTACCAGCTCAATCTCATTTTCCAACTGGGCTTCAATTCTAGTGGACATCATTTACTCTCCATTGTGCATGACTCTGAAATCAATTAGTCCTGATACACAAAACATTCTCAAACTACATGCTGAGAATACCAGTGAAAGGAAAGGGAATAAGGTAGGCCTCTCTCCTTTAGACAATGATAGAACTCCTTGTGAAATTAAGTGACAAATTAGGGGGCTGAGATTCCACAGGGATTCCTTGTAAGACCTTCCCTCCATACCAGGCAACATCCGAGTAAATCTCCTCTGCACCCTTTCCAAAGCTTCCACATCCTTCTTATAATGCGGTGACCAGAACTGTACACAATACTCCAAGTGCAGCCGCACCAGAGTTTTGTACAACTGCAGCATGACCTCATGGTTGCGGAACTTGATCCCTCTATTAATAAAAGCTTAAACACTGTATGCCGCCTTAACAACCCTATCAACCCCTGGGTGGCAACTTTCAAGGATCTGTGTACCTGAACACCGAGATCTCTCTGCTCATTTACACTACCAAGAATCTTACCATTAACCCAGTACTTTGCATTCTGGTTGCTCCAACCAAAGTGAATCACCTCACACTTGTCCGAATTAAACTCCATTTGCCACCTCTCAGCCCAGCTCTGCAGCTTATCTATGATCACAAAGATTTTACAGGAGTTCTACTGGAGTAGGGGTCAGGGATCATTGAAGAGGACAGTGCAGAAGGAGCTTTACTGTGCATTGTATCTCATGCTGTCCCTGCCCTGGGAGTGTTTGATGGGGACAGTGTAAAGGGAGCTTTACTCCGTATCTAATGCTATGCTATCCTTGTCCTGGGAATGTTTGATGGGGACGGTGTAGAGAGAGCTTAACTCTGTATCTAATCCTGTGCTGGCTCTGTCCTGGGAGTGTTTGATGGGCACAGTGTATAGTGAGTCTCACTGTGTCTCTAACCTGCCCTATGAGCTTTTGAAATTAAAGTTGGACATTTTGCTGTAATGAACACAAGATGCAGAGAAGAAATTGAAACCTGTCAATATTCAGGTGACCGTGCAGGTCCTATCAGCTCACTGCCATTTACTCATCCCCTTCGTTTTTCAGTAAACAAATGACCAGCTTCAGTCAGGAAGTAAATGCAAGCTGTGGCCTGAGGTAATGTGAGCTTGTGGTGGGTACGGAGTATTCACCACCTCTATGCAGTTCCCAACTGACAGCAGAGTCTTAACTAGAATAACCAGAGTCCTTACATAGAGCGGCTCATTCAGGGGCACTGGGTCCTGGTGTGAATGAACCCCCTTGTTCCTGAAATGGTATCTTCCTGTGGCACTGTGGTAGTGTTTGGACCAGAAGGTCTGGATTCAAATCCCCCAGTCATGCGTCAAGATATGCGTCAACAGGTTGTTTTAAAAAATTAAGGTCTATGATGGAGATGGAAGTTTGTTCCTTACTTGGGAGAGAAGAGTCTGTCTCCTCCTTGTTTGGCTGTGAGACAGTGTGATGAAGATGGACATCAACTGACCAATAGTGAGGCCGTCCGGGGAAGCTGATTAGAGAGAGGAGGTCACATGATAAAATCTCCAGGATGTTGCCCAAGTCGACTTGGCAATCTGGCCTTCAAAATGGCTGGTCTCTTAGAACAATCTCTCCCTTAACAAATGGGGAGAAATATTGTAGTCCTGATTTGAGCACTCTATGAACTGTTCTATAAAAACCACATCTTCCTTTCCTTGAAACCTCGACATCAGCATTATCATTCCAACTCCTGCCCTTCATCACTTGGCCAAAGCATGAGAAACCCCTATGTTTGGATTTTAACCAACAGCTTTCTGTTCGATAGAAGCTGCTACTTGTTATCTAACTTGTTTTTCTGATTCAGGATCCTCGCTTCTCAAAGATCCTGGAGAACCTGCGTCTGCAGAAACGAGGGACAGGGGGTGTGGACACTGCGGCTGTGGGCAGTGTGTTTGACATCTCGAACCTGGACCGACTGGGGAAATCTGAGGTGAGTAACTGTCCTTACCCAGCAATGTCCCTGTGTGTGAGACAGGAAGACAGGCCAGGCCAGAGGGGTGGGATAAGGAAGGGAATGGTTGAGAGAATGGCAGTGGGAGAGAGGACAGGAAGGGGATTCTGATGTGGGGGGGATAGGGAAAGACTGGAGGGGAGAGGTTGGTTGAATAGACATGTGCAGCTTTTCTGGAGAAAACAGTGCCAATTAATTGGCATGTATTTCTGATTGCTTTCTATATGACAATGGTGTAGCAAATAGAGAATTATAGGGACCCAGGTAAAAACAATGACTGCAGATGCTGGAAACCAGAGTTTAGATTAGAGTGGTGCTGAAAAAGCACAGCAGGTCAGGCAGCATCCGAGGAGCAGGAAAATCGACGTTTCGGGCAAAAGGTATTCCTGATGAAGGGCTTTTGCCCGAAACGTCAATTTTACTGCTCCTCGGATGCTGCCTGAACTGCTGTGCTTTTCCAGACCACTCTAAATTATAGGAACCCTCAGTGCCTGGGTAATTTGCAAAAGGATAGAAGGCAAACATGTTGCTTTTGTTTGCAGAGAATGTGTTTAACTTCAAACAAATCTAAAGGAGCCATGTTACGAACTTGCTTGAATATGGAAATTGGTTGTTAACTGAGCTATTGGTGCACTCAGGATTAGTCAGCATAAGGCACAGGAGCAGAAATTAGGCCATTCAGCCCATCACGTCTGCTCAGCCATTCAATCATAGCTGACAAGTTTCTCAACCCCATTCTCCCGCTTTCTCCCCGTAACCCTTGATCACCTTGATACTCAAAAATCTCTGTATCTCAGTCTTAAATATACTCAATGACCTCGCTTCCACAGCCTTAGAACATAAAACAATACAGCGCAGTACAGGCCCTTTGGCCCTCGATGTTGCGCCGATCCAAGCCCACCTAACCTACACTAGCCCACTATCCTCCATATGCCTATCCAATGCCCGTTTAAATGCCCATAAAGAGGGAGAGTCCACCACTGCTACTGACAGGGCATTCCATGAACTCACGACTCGCTGAGTAAAGAATCTACCCCTAACATCTGTCCTATACCTACCACCCCTTAATTTAAAGCTATGCCCCCTCGTAATAGCTGACTCCATACATGGAAAAAGGTTCTCATGGTCAACCCTATCAAAACCCCTAATCATCTTGTACACCTCTATCAAGTCACCCCTAAACCTTCTTTTCTCCAAAGAAAACAGCCCCAAGTGCCTCAGCCTTTCCTCATATGATCTTCCTACCATACCAGGCAACATCCTGGTAAACCTCCTCTGCACCCGTTCCAGTGCCTCCACATCCTTCCTATAGTATGGCGACCAAAACTGCACACAATACTCCAGATAAGGCCGCACTAGAGTCTTATACAACTGCAACATGACCTCAGGACTCCGGAACTCAATTCCTCTACCAATAAAAGCCAGTACGCCATATGCCTTCTTCACCGCACTATTTACCTGGGTGGCAACTTTCAGAGTAATGTATACATGGACACCAAGATTCCTCTGCTCATCCACACTACCAAGTATCCGACCATTAGCCCAGTACCCCATCTTTTTGTTACTCATACCAAAGTGAATCACCTCACACTTACCCACATTGAACTCCATTTGCCACCTTTCTGCCCAGCTCTGCAACTTATCTATATCCCGCTGTAACCTGACACATCCTTCCTCACTGTCAACAACTCCACCGACTTTTGTATCATCTAATGCCTTCTGTGACATTTCCTGTCTACACACAAAACCAGATTTAACAGGAGATGTTTCATTTGGATTTTGCAAGTCAGGCTCCTTGAGAAGAGTCCATACTTTAGAGAATTTGTGGGAGCGGAAGGGGAAAGGGATAGGAATCTTCAGAGGAGAGGATTGGGGGAGGGCAGGAGGGGATTTGGGCATATTCAGAATGACAGATGTGGGGAAGGACAGGGTAGGGTGAGGCAAGTCAGGGACTAGGCTGTTGCAAGGCAGGAGGGGAAGGGGCAGGTTGGAAGTTGAGGGAGGAGGTGAAGGGACACGGCAGAGAAACGGGGCGAGTTTTATTTCCAGCAGAATGGTCAAACTGTTGTGTGAGTCCTTTGTTCAAATATAAAAGATTAAACAGGAATATTGAATTTCCTTCTCCAGGTGGAGTTGGTTCAGTTGGTGGTCGATGGAGTCAACTATTTAATTGAGTGTGAGAAGAGACTCCAGCGTGGACAAGATATCAAAATTCCGGCACCTATAGCTCAGAGCCGACGTTAAATCCCCTGTACTCAAACAGGCATTCATTAAGGCTGATGTCACATGAAACATGTTCTGAATCTGGTAATCCTTGCACCTATGAAGCTGATAAATAAACTCCCTGACCATGTGAACTACAAAATGCTGTTAACTCTTTGTCAACCTTATCAAGTGATAGCAATTCCTGAAGTAAAATATGGTAATTGGACCTTTCCCTATTATACTCTGTCCCATCATTGTGTGGGGGAATCACAGACACAGACCCCCGTCCCATCACCGTGTGGGGGGGAATCACAGACACAGACCCCCGTCCTGTCACCGTGTGGGGGAATCACAGACACAGACCCCCGTCCCATCACCGTGTGGGGGGGAATCACAGACACAGACCCACGTCCTATCACCATGTGGGGGAATCACAGACACAGACCCCCGTCCTGTCACCTTGTGGGGGAATCACAGACACAGACCCACGTCCTATCACCATGTGGGGGAATCACAGACACAGACCCACGTCCTGTCACCATGTGGGGGAATCACAGACACAGACCCCCGTCCCATCACTGTGTGGGGGGGAATCACAGACACAGACCCCCGTCCCATCACCATGTGGGGGAATCACAGACACAGACCCCCGTCCCGTCACCATGTGGGGGAATCACAGACACAGACCCCTGTCCTATCACCATGTGGGGGAATCACAGACACAGACCCCCGTCCTGTCACCATGTGGGGGAATCACAGACACAGACCCACGTCCTATCACCATGTGGGGGAATCACAGACACAGACCCACGTCCCGTCACCATGTGGGGGGGAATCACAGACACAGACCCCCGTCCTGTCACCGTGTGGGGGAATCACAGACACAGACCCCCGTCCCATCACCGTGTGGGGGGGAATCACAGACACAGACCCACGTCCTATCACCATGTGGGGGAATCACAGACACAGACCCCCGTCCTGTCACCGTGTGGGGGAATCACAGACACAGACCCCTGTCCCATCACCATGTGGGGGAATCACAGACACAGACCCCCGTCCCGTCACCATGTGGGGGAATCACAGACACAGACCCCCGTCCCGTCACCATGTGGGGGAATCACAGACACAGACCCCCGTCCCGTCACCATGTGGGGGAATCACAGACACAGACCCACGTCCTATCACCATGTGGGGGAATCACAGACACAGACCCCTGTCCTGTCACCTTGTGGGGGAATCACAGACACAGACCCACGTCCTATCACCATGTGGGGGAATCACAGACACAGACCCACGTCCTGTCACCGTGTGGGGGAATCACAGACACAGACCCACGTCCTGTCACCGTGTGGGGGAATCACAGACACAGACCCCCCCGTCCCATCACCGTGTGGGGGAATCACAGACACAAACCCCTGTCCCATCACCATGTGGGGGAATCACAGACACAAACCCCTGTCCCATCACCGTGTGGGGGGGAATCACAGACACAAACCCCTGTCCCATCACCGTGTGGGGGAATCACAGACACAAACCCCTGTCCCATCACCGTGTGGGGGAATCACAGACACAGACCCCCCGTCCCATCACCGTGTGGGGGGGAATCACAGACACAGACCCCCCGTCCCATCACCGTGTGGGGGGGAATCACAGACACAGACCCCCGTCCCATCACCATGTGGGGGAATCACAGACACAGACCCATGTCCCATCACCGTGTGGGGGAATCACAGACACAGACCCTGTCACTGTCTGGAGGAATCACAGACACAGACCCCCATCCTGCCACCGTGTGGGAGAATCACAGACACAGACCCCCCGTCCCATCACCGTGTGGGGGGGAATCACAGACACAGACCCCCGTCCCATCACCATGTGGGGGAATCACAGACACAGACCCATGTCCCATCACCGTGTGGGGGAATCACAGACACAGACCCTGTCACTGTCTGGAGGAATCACAGACACAGACCCCCATCCTGCCACCGTGTGGGAGAATCACAGACACAGACCCCTGTCCCTTCACCATGTGGGGGAATTATAGATAAAGACTCCAGTTCAACAATGTTTGATTATAGAAGATAAAATGGTTTCCGTCACTCTGCCCTAACTATGTTTGCACTAGAGAGACTCGGCACATCAGTGCGGGAATGTGATGCCTCCCATAGCCTATCAGCTTGTCAACACTTGGCATCAAGCCTGACTAAGTCATCTGAACACTGTCCCCTGGAGGCTGATCTTACCTGCAGAAAAATCACTTGAATCTTAATCTTAACAAATTCTCAACATCAAGAAATCGCAGAGCCAAAGGGAAACAGCAGACTGGAGCTGGGCTGCAAAGACTGAGGGGGGAGCAGATTTCCAACGTCAACACATTTAACAACACAATCCTGGCTTCATAGTTTGAGTCTGATGATCATTTATTCAATTTCTCATCAGTTCTGGGACTGAAGATTTATAAGGATGTTATCAGGGTTTCAGCTATAGGGAGACTCTGAATAGGCTGGGGCTGTTTTCCCTGGAGCATTGGAGGCTGAGGGGTGACCTTATAGAGGTTTATAAATTCATGAGGAGCATGGATAGGGTAAATAGACAAGGTCTTTTCGCTGGGGTGGGGAGTCCAGAACTACAGGGAATAGGTTCAGGGTGAGAGGGGAAAGATTTAAAAGAGACCTAAGGGGCAACTTTTTCACACAGAGGGTGATACGTGTATGGAATGAGCTGCCAGAGGAGGTTGGTACAATTACAGTATTTAAAAGGCATATGGATGGGTACGTGAATAGGAAGGGTTAGGAGGGATAAGGGCCAAATGCTGGCAAATGGGACTAGATTAGATTGGGATATCTGGTCGGCATGGACAAGTTGAAACAAAGGGTCAGTTTCCATGCTGTACATCTTGATGACTCTGACTCTATGATGCTGTAGGTTCCAGTCACCCAAAGAACCCCTCATTCAGAGTACCAACCCCTCATTCAGAGTACTAACAATCTGCAGGAATGGTAAGAAATGTTTTTGGTAAATTAGGAAGTGTTAAAGTTTAATTTACCAACAATTGGTTGTTATAGGCTGAGCATTTTCATTTGATAATTCACATGCTTTGACCAGAGCGAATATTTCTTTTGCAGTTAATGTCCACGTATCCCTGATATTGGGTCTCGTGTCTGTCAGGTCGATCTGTTGAACCAAGCCTTGTGCTGCCAACATTTTTCTTTCAGGAGGATTGAACTATCAGATTAGAAATAATGTCTTAACTGCAGCCACTGGGAAACACTTCAGATACAGCAGTGAACAATCTGTTGAAATTCTAGGCCATTCTCTTTCTGACTTGGACATGTCCTGGTCGGTGAGGTCTTGTTGTATTTTCACATGCAGATAATCTCCTGTTACCTGTCAATTAAAATAATCCCAGTGTTTCAATATCAGAAAACCAATTGCTGGTTGGTGTATTGCTGGTGATCAATGCCCATTATTGATGATCAATACCCATTGTTGGAGATTAATGCCCATTGTTGGCAATCAATGCCCATTATTGACAGTCAATGCTCATTACTGATGATTAATGCTCATTGTTGGTGATCAATGCCCATTACTGGATGGTCACTGGCCATTGGTCAGTGACATTTGCCACTGGGGAGAGAAGTCACTGATCACTATGAACACTGAGTGACCATTGCCAGGGATTCCATTCTATTGCAGGGCTCACTGACCATTCCCAGGGATTCCAGTCCATTGCCAAGGCTCAGTGACCATTTGCAGGATCAGGTTGGTATTGGACTCAGCCTCACAGTGCTGCGTGACTGTGATGTCTCTGAGTAGGAACTGTTCTCTGCTGGAAGGATGCTGATCGTGGCCTCACCAGAGGATTCCTGAAGAGTGAGGAATCCACAGGGAACGCTCGGGATGCTGGCCTTGGCAAATCTACAACAAGAAAAAGAGACAACATACCAGCTGCATCAGCTCCTGCTCTTCAACCTGTTGGGTTTAGAACGAGTAAATGTTGTTAAACCTGATCCCAGCCTACTTTATGTTGTAACGTGTTCCCTCTCTCTTGTTATTACATCCTTCCCCACTGCCTCTCTCATTCCATCTCTCTATTACATCCTTCCCCACTGCCTCTCTCATTCCCTCTCTCTATTACATCCTTCCCCACTGCCTCTCTCATTCCGTCTCTCTCTCTATTACATCCTTCCCCACTGCCTCTCTCATTCCGTCTCTCTCTCTATTACATCCTTCCCCACTGCCTCTCTCATTCCATCTCTCTCTCTCTATTACATCCTTCCCCACTGCCTCTCTCATTCCGTCTCTCTCTCTCTATTACATGCTTCCCCACTGCCTTTCTCATTCCGTCTCTCTCTCTCTATTACGTCCTTCCCCACTGCCTCTCTTGTTCCTTCTCTCACTATTACGTCCTTCCCCACTGCCTCTCTCGTTCCCTCTTTCAGTGTTTCTCTCTTTTCCTTGTTGTTCTGATCTGATTCCCCTTTTCCTTACTCTCCTTTCTATATTCCGAGCCTACAGCTATCATATCCTAGTCCGGGATTATCAAGGCCCAGGCAGACAGCAAGATGAAAGGTGCAATGGAGCTGTTTGACGCTTAGGGAGGAAACCGAGTAGGAAGGGAGGAACCAAGTGGATGAGAACAATATACAGTGTTGCCCTGTCCTGGAAGGTGCTGTCGCTCTGTTGGGCTACAGGACCTATTGTCATATTTCACATAGTGAACCCCCCCCCCCCACCGTGTGCATTGTGTGGAGGCAGCAGTGAGTGGAGTTATCACCTTTTCCTTACCCAATACAGCCACACGTTACATGGGGTGGGAGGAGGAGGGGAGGCTCTCTATCTTGTGGTTTCTGTATTTTCCCCCTGTGAGGATTTTCCCCTTGAAGAGAGGTTTTAAGACAGAGGTGTCGAGCTGATAACTGAAGCCCATAAAACAAAAAGCTTGTGAGGCCTGGAGTTTATTCTTTGAAATTTGGAACAATAAAGGCAGCTGGGGCTGGGGAATTGAAACTGGGCTTGGAAGCTGCAGTACATCTCTGCCTGCTTCTCTCTCTCTCTCCCTCTCTCTCTGTTTCTCTCGGGTTTTGTCTTCATGTTTTCCTTTTGGACTGGAGAATCGTCTGTGAGACAATGTATTTTACTGCATTTGCCTTTGTCAAGGGGGCATTTATGGGATGTTACTGCATCGGAACAGTTCCCATTTAGTAGCTAAATAATCTATTATTCCGTTAAGATTTCCAATAGAGTTAAGTTTGCCCAACTTCATCTTTCTTTTATTTTATCTAGAGTGGATGAATAAAGTGCTTTCCTTATTGCCGAACAGTTTGACCAATCAAATTGCATCTGGAATGCAATGTCCAGCACCTGCCTTGAAAATGAGAAAATATTAGGGTCTAGACTATCATCTGGATACAGTTTGAGGGGCTTTGCTCTGATCCATAACACTCTCAGACAGAGTTAGGAGTTGTTATCGCAAAGATGTCTCCAACTGATGGGGGCCTGGGGCTATTCCAATTCAGAGGGGTTCTCTACACCCAACAGGGACAACTATCCCATCGGATGACAATCCTTAATTCCAAGCCAGTGCTCTGCTCACCACATGTGGAAATTGTCTGGATAGAGGGTGTTTGGATGCCCTCTACAGGAGTGGGAGGCAGCAAGTAGCTGAGGCTGGAAAGCACTTCCTGGGAGCATGGAGACAATGGGTCAATCCAGACTTCCAATAGGGAACTTGAGGGATATCTGGAAAGGAAGAAAATGTACAGGGTCACGGCTTACAATTAGGGGGTGGCACTGAATGACACCCGCAGAGCAGGTTCAGATCCAATGGGCTGAATGGCCTCCTCCTGCATGTACAATTCAGTGATTCTATGCGGAAGCCAATGGCTCACCTATCCCCTAACCTAAGTCACCACCCTCCCTTTAAATCCGGACGCATCGATTGCAGAATAAACCAATCAGGTGCTGCTGCATCGACTCAGATTCTTGCTCATTGCTGTCAGAAATGTGAAACTATCTGAAGGTGGACTTGGGCTCCAGCCCCACACTCGAGAATCAAATAAGGACAGAGCTACCTCGACGAGTGGAGAAAGGGGCTAAGCCATCGCCAACATCAGCCTGGCTTCTGGTGATGCCCCCATTGTGGGTGGTGCCAGCCAGCCTTGAGGCATCTTCCGAAGTTTGTTGAGCAGAGAGTCGAAACCAGAGGCGCATGTTCTCCCTGAGACAGTGCCTGAACTGGCGGTTCAGGAGAGCGTAGAGGACGGGATTCAGAGCACAGTTCACAAAGGTCAGCCAAGTGGCCAGGAAGTCCAGCATTCTGGGAGGTTTACTGTCCGACAGGGAACTGCAGTGAAAGTTCAGAATGAAGTAGGGAAGCCAGGTAACCAGGCAGGTTGTTATCACAGCTACTATGGTTTTCGCTGTCTTGGACTCCATCGCTACATCGGAAGGGCTGCTGGCGTTCAGATTAAACGTCGAACTGGAAGACATGAAGCTCGCCCACTTCCTTGAAAGACTTGCCTGCAACAGCCTGAAAGACTTCAGTTCACTGGGAATGGAGCTGTCTCCTGACCCAGGGGACAGGCTGCTGGCGAGACGCTGGGCTTTATACTTCATGTGGTCACGGGTGACCTGGTAGATTAAGTAATAGGAGATGGTGACTATTAGCAAAGAGGTCAGGTAGATCCAAATGAAGAGGTAGATCCCATACGCCAGACTGGATCCTCCATCAGGCCAACTGAAGTCACACAAACACCTGGTGGGAGAAAACTTATACAGCCCAAGGCCAAAGAGTGGTGGGATTCCACAGAGCAGCCCACTCCACCACAGGAAGACAATCATCTTGAGAGCTCTGTCCCGGGTTATGGTGAGGATGAAGGGCCTTGCAATGACGTAATATCTGTCCACTGCAATGCCAGCCACTGACAGGATGGAGACGTTCCTCAGTGAGAAGGTTAGGAAGCCCGAGATTTGGCAAAATGTCCCACCAAAGGGCCAACTCTGGGCAATGGTTGCTATGACAATGACAGGCAGGCCTAAAAGAGTGATCAGAAAATCAGCCAAGGCCAGGGAGGCCACAAATGCATTGGTGATGCTCCTCAACGCCTGACACTTGTAGACCAACAGCAGGACCAGGGTGTTCAATGGAAGGCCAATGATTAGGATGAGTAGATAGAGAATTGCCTGGGTAGCAGTTTCTGCCAATAATGGTCGAGGTTGTCCACTGCTGTTGGATCCAAACCCTGATGGGATCCCACTGTGAAGATTGCTCATCTTTAATGTCACTGGGAGCATTCAATTCAAAACTAATACTTTCATGAATTCAGTCAGCTCCCTGATTCCCAGTGACCTTGGGGGCTCAAGTCATAATCGTCAGCCTCACTCGCAGAGAGAGTAACACACAGTCATTCTGTTGGAGTTACCTTCATCCTTTCCCAGTGGAATGAGTTGGTCAGCTGTAACCTTTTGCAAATAACTAACTCTAGGATGGAGACAGAAAAGCTTACTGCCCACAAACCTCCCTCAGAATCACGACATTACAGATTCAAATACCACATCAGGGTCTGAACATATAGATTGAAGCTGACACTGCAGGGCAGCTCTGAGGGAGTGCTGCATTATCGGAGGGGCAGCCCTGTGGACAGGAGGTTAATCCAAGGCTCTAACTGACTGCTCAGCTCTCAGGGTAGCAAAGGGTAACACGGCATCATCTGAAAGAGGAGCAGGGAATCTCTGCCCGCTGTCCCAGCCAATATTGATCCCTCGGTTAACATCACACAAAAGGAAACGATTGTCTGGTCATTATCTCATTGCTGTTGGTGGGATCTTGCTGTGCTCTATTTCCTTCATTACGACAGTGATTACGCTTCATTGGCTATGAAATTCTGTGGGGCAGCTGGCAAGAAACGCTGAGCCCAGTCTCTCCTTTTCCTTCCGAACCTCACTCAGTGAACAATGCAGTTCTTGAAGCGATTCCTCACACCCCTCCAGGCACCAGGTCCCAGTCACCAGTCACTGGTCACCAGTCAGTGATTTCAGATGGTCCCACTGATCCTGCAGCTTAGTTCCAGCCGCCGATGACCAGCCTCGGGAGACAATTGGCTCCTGTCAACCAGAAAACATACAAAGAAATGTGGGCATCTGTAGTTCCATCATGAACATTCCTGCTCAGGACAAGGAAATTGGGAGAAATTTTTATCCCAAAATCCAGGATGGAAAGATCACTTAATCTGAACTAAGAATATCTTTTCTCCATCAGCACCACTACCCACTATCCCACCCTCCACCAAATGATTGTATAAATGCTGTCCCGTCCACACTTCACCAGCTCTAATGAAGAGTCATCTATATTGGAAACGTTGGATGCTCTCTCGCCATGGATGCTGCCTGACTCCTTTGGGATCTCCAGCATTTTGTTGATTTTCAGTCCAGATTCCCACATCCGCAGTAAGCTGCTCCAACTAAGGAATGATCAGTGACTGGCAAAGGTCTTCAGTTTGATTTTGTGACAATGTATTTATGATGATATAAACACTTCAAAATGATGAATGGCGAGGAGTCGGAGTGCGGGGGGAGGGGGGAATTACTCTCACAGACCCAACCCCAACATCCTGGTGGCTACATGGAGCTGTGAGCCCCTCCCTCCTCCCGTCACTGTCAGAACCAGCCCAGCCCCATCTCCACACCATCCACTGGAGAGGGAATGATAAGGCACTATTGAGCCAACAGTTCTACAGAGCACCGGTGAGACCACATCTGGACAGCCGTGTACAGTATAGGTCCCCTAATTGAGTAAATGCTGTAAATATGTTGGAATCAGCTCAGAGAAGTTTACTATTCAATACCTGAAATGGGTGGAAAGGGAAGGCTGGACAGGCTAGGTTTGTATCTGCTGGAGGTTTCAGGAATAAATGGCAACTTGATTAAAAATGTATCAGATCCTGAGGGGTCTTGACAGGGGAGATGTGGAGAGGACGTTTCCTCCTGTGGGGGTATCTTGAACTGGACATCATTGTCTGAATATCAAGGGTCACCCATTTACTCTGTAAAATCTCTTTCTCTAAGAGGGTCGTGAGTCTTTGGTACTCTCCGTCTGGAAGGCAGCAGAAGCGGGAAGGCTGAAGGATAGAGCACGGACTGGGGTGGAAGGGGTGAGAAATGTGGATCTGAGGTTACAGTGACATCAGCCGCAATCTTACAGAATGGCAGAGCAAGTCTGAGAGGACGGAAAAGCTTTGCCCCTTATGTTCATATAAAGAGGAAGAGGGAGGGGGACCGAGCACAAAGTGTGAGGTTTGGGTTACAGGTCAGAGGGTGGGCAAAATTAATTAACAGAGATAGGCCCATTGTATTCATAATGGATTATCTGTTCACAATTATATTATATCGCCGTGTAAAGCTCAAATGATCAAGGTTGTTGGAAAGAAATAAAGTATTTGCTAAAGTAGGTGTTAATGGCAGAATAAAGACAGCTTTGCACAAAAACAAATCAGGAAAACATGCCACAATCTGACATTTGGCATAGTGGCTAGTGCTGCTGCATCACAGCATCAGGGACCCGGGTTCGATTCCAGCCTCAGGCAACTGTCTGGGTGGAGTTTGCACACTCTCCCTGTGTCTGCGTAGGTTTCCTCCAGGTGCTCCAGATTCCTCCCACAGTCCAAAAATGTGCATTTTAGGACGGATTGGCCATGAGAAATTGCCCCTTGTGTCCAGGGATGTGCGGGCTGGGTGGTTAGCCATAGGAAATTTAGAGTTACAGGGATAGGGTAGGAGGTGTATCTGGGTGAGATGCTCTTCGGAGGCTCAGTGTGGACTCAATGGGCCAGATGGCCTGTTTCCACACCATAGGGGTTCTATGAATCTATAAAAAGAAATCAAACTGGGGGAACAGAGTTTACTTTCTGACATTGTTCAGACCAATGTTATGTCCAAGCGTCTGATGAGAAAAGAAGGTGCTGATCGTGGCTGTGTTGGGCTTCATTGAGCTGACTGAGGACAGAGGTGAGAATGTCACAGCAAAGTGCATTGAAATGACAAGTGGGCAGAAGCTCAGGGTCAACGGCAAAGAGGTTCTGTAAGGTGATTGATTTGTTTCCTGCAAAGTGACAATGAAGAGACTCCACCCCCCCCCCCCCCCCCCCCCTCACTTTCAGTCTAGGTTCCATGTCTCACTGACAGATGACATGTCCCACGGTGCAGCAAGGAAAGGGTTAACCCTGAAGCCAAGTGCAGCTCAATCTCCCACTGCTTATCCAACCAGAATGAAGCATTCCATTAGGCCACTGGACAAAGCAACATTATCCAGAGTCTGTGGTCAAGAATGAACCAGCCATGCCAGACAATAACCCACACTGCCCAGAGGTACTGCCACCCCATAAGCCTGAGGCAGCTGCATACTGAACCTGGCACACAAGTGACAACTCCAGTCCTATTCACCCACACTGGGCATCTTGGACTCATCACAACCCCACCCAGACTGCACTGGGTGTCATGCCTTCCCCGTGAGTTTCAATGAAGGACTGGGGGCAATGAATTAATCCAAATGTACACACCCCACAGAAGCTGGGAACATGACTCACATCTAGTCCCGGGGAGAGAAAGTGGGAGCCTCCCCCGAGGCATCACTGATCAATTCTTTGGAAACGTTACAGAATGTTTGCTGAATATAACTAAAGGGAATCTATCATCTATTCATTTAAACGCCCCAACACGAGGCGATTCCTGATTCCTTGTACTTTCAAAAACATAATTCTTTGGAGAAAAGAGTTCACTTCAAAATAACTCCAAGTCGTTTGTGCTCTTACCAGCTCAACGTCACTGACTCCACAACAACTGGGATCTCCCACACTGTCAGAAACAAAAAGTTCACCTTCACTTGGGTTTTAGGGGAATCTCCACTCCACGATTCGCCTCGGGTTTCTCGCTGGGACTCTCACCCCTGCCTCTTGTCGTCTTCCTCAAAGTGCAGACATTCTGTTTGAAGATGCAGGCGCCTGTTTCACTGAGGCGGAGTTAATCTCCACCGCTCCCATTGAAGGAAGTGGCGAGTTTCCTGTCTCTGTCCCATGGCTCCTTTATCAAACTAGCTTTGTACAATCCCACTTCACCCTCGATTTGCTGTTAAAAAGCAGCTGGACAGAGAAGGGGGAAGGGACAGAGAGAGAGAGGAACCCAGACTGTCAGGGACCAAGCAGAAAATCATAAATACATAGGAGTCAGTTAGGAACTGGACACATGCTACACACTCAAAAGCAAAAAGCAACAAACACAGTGGTAGAAAAACAGAAATTCAGAGGCACAGATATACTGGAGAACACAGAAAACATAATTACCTTGGAGAGAGAGAATCCGTCACTATGTAAAGTGAAGGGATCTGGTGAACACACTGAGCCTGTGAAATGGGTATTTTATTCAGGAATAGTTTTCCTATTCCAGTGTTGGTTTGCAGTCTGTGAGAGGCAGGCCGCTGTTTGTTGATATGAAAAGACACGCTTTCTGTTCCGGACGGAGGAAGTGGGCTGACATCAGCTCAGCAAGTGGCTGGACCTGGCTAAGTCTCAAAGTTCTCCTTCCCTGCAGAAGGAAAGGGTTCAAAATAAAGTCAGCTCTCACTCATTGGCTCTGATCAGGCGACTGGAGAAAGTGGGTGTCAGGCTGTAATGGGACTGAGCCAGGCTTATTAACCACCAGAATGACAACGGGCAGCATATAATATCCAGCAGACACCGGGATGCTGAAATCAAATCAGAGGGTACTGGAGAAACTCAGTAGCTGTATCTCTCATGCTACCTGTCCCCATGGGTTTTCAATTTTGTACATTTTTGCCTATGAGCATATATTTCAGACTCTCTTGTTTGTGTGTGTTTAATTAGCTGTCTATGTACATCTGTACTTCCGTTAATCTGTAACATCTGTATGTCTTTCTGAGTATGAGTGTGTATGCCTATCTCTCTCTCTCTCTTCCCCTCTGTTGCTGTTGTCTCTTTCTGTGCATTTCTGTCTCTGCCTCATGTGTTTATGTTCCTCCAACCTCTCCCTGGTATTTTTCACATTTACTCTGCCCCCTGTGACCAGCTCCCAGCAGCAGCAGTAGCTCAGTCTGGCTGTTTGTTTGTTTCTAGAATTTCCTGTAAGACTCCAGGGAAATCTATCAGTGTTTTCTGGAAAGGACCCAGCCCCTGAGCTCCTGCCTGGTCTGGCTTCTTCAGCCTTTCCTTTATTTGAATCTTTGGTTTCTATCCCCTCCCGCCCCCACTCTCCCGCCTGGCCAGAGAAAGCTGTTTGTGATGGGGAAGGGTGGATTTGGTCCTTTTGTTCTCAGTTCCGACGCTGCTTAAGGTGCGTCTCAAACACCAAAAGCAAGCAGTTAGCACCAGCGGGACAGTCAGCCCTGGTCATCTCTGGTCAGCCCCTGCTGTTAACCCCAAGGCCGCTCTTTCCAAAAGGATAGTGAGAGCTGGGCTGGGCCTGTTGCAGTGTTTCAGTCCAAGGCAAGATGCAGGAACAGCACCTCATTTTCTGTATAGGCCCTTTCAGCCTTCAGGACCCAACGCTGAGTTCAATAGCTTCATCCTCATTATCAAAACCACCCATGGCCTCACCTAGCCCTCCTTACCACTCCTTTAGCCTTGCAACCCTCTCTGCATTGCTCCAATTTTAACCTCTCTGTCATTGATGGAGCCTAAGCAGCTGAAAGCATGGCCAAGTACTAGAAATCCCTCCCTAAACATCTCCAATCATCCTCTGTCTCTCTCGAGATGCTTATGGACCTCTCTGACCAAGCTTTTGTACACTAGCCCTAATATTGCTTGATGTGACTTGATGTCAAATCTTGTCTGATTTATGCCTCTATGAAGCATGTCTGACATGTTTTGCTACATTGTAGGTGGTATGTAAATGCAGCATATCATTGTTGTTGCTGGCTCTTTCTGGCCCAGCGATTAACATGTGCCTGAACACTGGGAATGTGTCATACAGATGACAAGGTCACCAGCTGTGACTAAGAACAATATTCCAAAGCAACAAATGCAGAAAATTCACCAAAGCTTAAGGATTAGAAAATAAAACAGGAATTCTTCTGGCAAACCAGAACATGCTGTCAGCAGCTGAAGGTAAAAGGCAGCATAATGGCTTCAATGCCAACACCTTTACTACCCCAGAACAACAGCCATAACTTTTGAAGCATTTGATCATGCTGAAATATAAACAAAACCCAATTAGAATTCTGTAAGGGCTGTGGACTCAAACAACATTCTGTGTGTGTGTGTATCCCTACAGCCCAGGGACTGAAGCAGTTTGTCGCCAGCTTCTCCAGGGTAACTAGGCTTCGAGAATAAAACACTGCACCAGCCAGTGATACCCATCTTGTCAACAAACTGATCAAAACCCAGAGTGTCGCATTTATGCTTCAGAGCAAGGAACAAAGGAAGACAGGGCCCCATTCCCCAGCGGTTTCTTAAAGAGTGGGAACTTGGGAAGTGTAGATGAGCAAAATGACCAGGTTGGTAGGTAGATAGACAGAAATTTATCATTATTTGTACATGTGAAAATATAATAAAACATGTACAATTTGCCACAAAACACACTATTTTAGTATCTAAATTATACAGTTTTTAAAAATAGACAAAATTAAGACAAATATCATTTTTTGTTCATCCCACAACCTCTTGGTTTCACTGCCAAGGACCAGGGGCCTGTCAAACCTGTCAATGACTGTGGGGGGCCTGTCAAAACTGCCAAGGACCGGGGCTGTCGAAACCACCAAGGATCCGGGCCTGTTGAAACTGTCAATGACCGGGGACCTTCGAAACCGCCAAGGACTGGGGTCTGTTGAAACTGCCAAGGACCGGGGCTGTCTGTTCTGCTGCTTCCTGCAGTCTTTCCCCATTTAAATAACATCCGGCTCTTCCATTCTCCCTGATAAAGTGCATTACCTCACAATTTCAACTTAATTTCCTTTCAATTGGCGTTACTCCTCAAGTTCTCATCCCCCTGACAGGTTGTTTAAACCCACCGCAACAGCACCAGAAAACCTCCCTGTGAAGCTATTAGTTTCCGTCTTGTTCAGATGTAACCTGTCCCAGAACTAGACTCAATGCCTCCGATATCTGATGCTCTCCTCCACCTTATCAGTTCTCTGGCCATATATTCAATCGACTGATCTTATGCCCATTAGCCCATGGTCTGCGATCTCCAGTCGCAGACAGTGAGTGAAAATCCTGATCCTTGCTCCTGGCCAAACTGTTTCAGCGTAGCTACAATATTCACATTCACCCAACAATTGTTCATGTATGTTCTGTCCACAAACAACACAGAGTAAATCTGTTCCAGTCAATTAATGCCCATTAGTCTACTCACAATCAGTAGTAAAGTGATGGAAGGGATCATTCAACAGTGCTTTTAAGTGACACTTACTCAGCAACATCTGGTACATTGATGCTCTGTTTGACTCCTGTCCTGCCTGCTCAGCTCCTGACCTCATTACAGCCTTGGTGCAAACATGAACAAGAAGGTTGAACTCCAGAAGCAAAATGGGAGGGTCTGCCTTTGGTATCAAGGTAGTATTTGTCTGCATGTGGCATATAGGAGCCCGAGGTTATCTGGAATCAATGGGATTCAGATGGTGAAGTCTCCATTGGTTGGAGTCATACCTAATCTCCAGGACACTAAGCAGTAGTTCCTCAAGGTAGTCCCAAACATCTTCAGTTGCTTCATCAATGATCTTCCCTCCATCATAAGGTCAGAAGTGGGAATGTTTGCTGATGACTGCACAATATTCAGCACCATTTGCAACTCTTCAGATATTGAGGCACTAAATGCAGCTAGACCTGAACAACATCCAGGTTTGGGAGATTAAGTAATAATAACATTGTATGGTGCCAATGAGTCCATCAAACAAGAGAGAATCCCACTGTTGCCCCTTGATGCACAATGCCTTTACCTTCGCTGAATTTCCTACCATCAACATCCTGGAGTGTACAACAGACCAGAAATGAAACCTGGCCGACCACATAAATACAATGGCTACAACGTTCTGCAGTGAGTAGCTCACCTCCTGAAATCTCAAAGCCTGCTAGCCATCGACAAGGCACAAGTGAGGACTGAGGTGGAATATTCCCCACTTGCCTGGATAAGTGCAGCCCCTACAACACTCAACCCTATCAATGACAGCACTAAAGTGAGGTCAGCAGATGTTGGAGATTAGAGTCGAGAGTGCGGTGCTGGAAAAACACAACATGTCAGGCAGCATCGGAGGGGCAGGAGAATCGACATTTTGGACAAAAACCCTTTAACAGGAATGAGGCTGTCAGCCAAAGGGGTGGAGAGAGAAATGGGAGGGGGGGGGGGGGAAGGCAGCTGAGAGTGCGATAGTTGGATGGAGGTGGGGGGTAATGGTGATAGGTCAGAGAGGTGAATGGAGCAGATAGGTGGGAGGAAGATGGACAGGTGAGACAGGTCATGGGGACGGTGCCGAGCTAGGAGGTTGGAACTGGGGTAATGTGGGGGGAGGGAAATTGAGGAAACTGGCAAAATCCACATTTCAACCCCAGGGCATGAGTGTTCTGAGGCAGAAGATGAGGCGTTCTTCCTCCAGGCGTTGGGTAGTAAGGGAATGGCAATGGAGGAGGTCCAGGACCTGCATGTCCTCGGCGGATTTGGGGGTGGGGGGGGGGGTGGGGAGAGGGGTGGAGGAGTTGAAGTGTTCAGCCACGGGACAGTGGGTTGGTTGGTGCAGGTGTCCAGGAGATGTTCTCTGAAATGCTCTGCGAGTAGGCGTCCTGTCTCCCCAATGTAGAGGAGACCACATCGGGAGCAACGGATATAGTAAATGATATGTGTGAAAGTGCAGTTGAAACTTTGATGGATATGGAAGGCTCTTTTAGGGCCTTGGACAGAGATGAGCGGGGAGGTGTGGGTACAGGTTTTGCAATTCCTGCGATGGTGGGGGAAGGTGCCTGGTGGGGAGAGTGGGTTGGTGGGGGGATGGGGCATGGACCTGACAAGGGAGTCGCGAAGGGAATTGTCTTTATGGAAAGCGGATAGGGATGGGGAGGGAAATATAGCCCTGGTGGTGGGGTCCGTTTGTAGGTGGCAGAAATGGCAGAGGATGATGTGATGTGTACGGAGGTTGGTGGGTTGGAAGATGAGGACCAAGGGACCTGTCTTTGTTGTGATTGGAGAGGTGGGGTTCAAGGGCAGAGGTGTGGGAAGTGGATGAGATGCGTTGGAGGACATCAACCACATGGAAGAGGAAAATTGCCATCTTTAAAGAAGGAGGCCATCTGATGTGTTCTGTGATGGAATTGGTCCTCCTGGGAGCAGATGCAGCAGAGGCGGAGGAATTGGGAATAAGGGATGGCGTTTTTACAGGAGGAAGGGTGAGAGGAGGTGTAGTCCAGGTAGTTGTGGGAGTCGGTGGGCTTGTAGAAGATGTCTGTGTTGAGTCAGTCACTGTTGATAGAGATGGAGAGATCCAGGAAGGGGAGGGAGGTGTCTGAGATGGACCAGCTGAATTTCAGGTTGGGGTGGAATGTGTTGGTGAAGTTCATGAACTGTTTAACCTCCTCGTGAGAGCACGAGGTGGCTCTGATCAGTGTAGCTGAGGAAAAGGGGGGAATGGCACCGGTGTAACTCCGGACGATGGACTGTTCTGTGAAACCAATTAAGAGATAGGTATAGCTGGAGCCCATGCAGGTGCCCAAGGCTACTCCTTTCATCCCTTGGCTCACAGCCTCATTCCTGATGAAGGGCTTTTGCCCGAAATGTCGACTCTCCTGCTCCTCAGATGCTGCCTGACCTGTTGTGCTTTTCCAGCACCACACTCTCGACTCTATCAATGACAAACTTGCCTGATCAACACTGCATCTATCATCTTCCATGTTCAGTCCCACTGCACCGAAACACAGGCGTGTCCTACCTACAAGGTGAACTTTTGCAATACACTAAGACTCCTTCAATAGCACCTTCCAAACCAGCAACCTCTGTTATATAGAAAACAAGGGTAGCAGATACATAGGAACACCACCCCCTGCCAGTTCCCCTCCAAGTGCCTCACCATCCAGACTTGGAAATATATCGCCACTTCCTCAATGTCGCTGACTCAAAATCCTGGGGCACCCCTGCAGCACTGTGGGTGCTCCTTCTACCCAAGGGCTACAGAGGCTGAAGGTAGCACCTCATCGCCACCTTCTCCAGGACCATTAGGGATGGGCAATAAACACTGGGTTAGCTGGCAAGACACACATTCAGTGAATAAAAAAACATCAACCTTTGAACTCTTTAATCACAACTTTTATTTACTTTCAAATAAAAATAAAATACTCGGATCTAAAACCGATGTCAATCCAACTTGAGTGTGTTCAGGTCCAATTCTCCACGAGGTGATAGGTAATAGATAGACCCAAGAACAGGGTAGCCACCTGGGGCCAGGCTGACAGCACTGCATGATTCTTGCCTGAAAGTTCAAAGAGAGGTAATGTTTAGCTCAAGATTCTTTCTTCCTCACTCCAACCCCACCAACCGACGATACTGGCTTTGGCAAGGAGTAATGGCCACATCGTGAGAATGAGCTTAAAGAGGATGTGCCTGAGCTAGCGGTGAATTGTTAACTCAGATGTACCTCTCTGCTCCTGGTGGATCTCCCCATCATACTGTGCAGTGCTGACAGCTCGCCTCTGCTCTGGGCTCAGCTTCTCGTACTGTTTGCTGGTCACAGCGGATGCCTGGGCACTGCTCAGGGATGACAGCTGATCGGCATTGAATACAACCTATTGGGGGAAGAGACAACTGAGAAACCTTTTGTGTATTCATCACCAGACAGGGTGTAGGAGGCGACTGGATGACTGGGGATGATTATCAACTTGGAATTTGAAGCTCACAATCAATCAGCACGGAAAGAGACCATTCAGCCCAGATTCCAATGCTGGCTGTTTGACAGATCTATCCAGTTATTTCCATACCCACACCTGCTTCTATCTCTATAATTCTGCATATTCTCCCCTTTCCAGAATGCATACAACTTCCATTGGGAAGTTATTAATGAATCTGCTTTCACTGCCTTTTCAGGAATGCAGCAACATGCTGTATAGGTCAAAGAATCACTGTCACCTCCACCTCTCAATCTTTTGCAAGTTACCAATGAATGGATCAGCCATTTGGTACAGAGATGAGGAATTTCTTCTCTCAGAGGATTGAGAATCTTCAGAATTCCCCACCTGAGAGAGCTCAGTTATGGAGTACATTCAACATGGAGGTTGAGAGAAATGTTGGGCATGAATGAAATCAGGCGATACAGCAATAGGGCAGGAAACAACCGAGTTAGATCGGCCATGACTTTCTGGAATAGTGAACTCAGGCTGCACCCCCCCCCCCCCCCACCACCACCCACCCCGGCTTCACTCTATTTTTGTTCACGTGTAGCATCACTTAAAAGATGTTATCATATTGTGGATCTTGCTGTGTGCTAGACTAACTACTGCATTTCCTACAATACAACAGCAACAATTCTTCAAAAGGACTTCATTGACTGTAAAGCAATTTGTGGTATCCTGACATCACCAAACGAGGGGCTAAATAAATGCAAGTTTCCTCTTTTGCTCTCTGTACCCAATGTTATTGCAATGGAAAGCGAGTTTAGCATTTGAAGACTTACTGCAAATTTGCTCGGGACAATGAGCGAGATGGCTGAAGGTGTGAGACCTTCAATCTGTTGCTCCACTAGCGATGACAATGTGACATCAGGTAGTCCAGCTGTGAGAGAAAACGATCCAATGGGTTTTCTCAGACACTGCATAGTATCATACAACACACAGCCCATAAACTGGACTGACAACAATGAACATCATAAATCAGATTGGCTGTGTGTGTATGTCTGTGTGTCTGTGTACGTGTGTGTCTGACTATCTGTCTTTGCGTCTGTGTCTGTGTGTGTATCTGTTTGTGTGTGTGTGTGTGTGTGTGTGTGAGATGAAGAGCTTATGCTGGAAGTGTGTGTGTGTGTCTCTCTGTCTGTCTGTCTATTTGTCTGTGTGTGCGCGCCTGTCTACGTGTCAGTGTGTCTCTCCCTCTGTGTAGTGTGTGCGTCTGTGACTGTGTGTGCATCTGTATCTCTGAATGGTGTCTGTATGTGTGTCTGCTTCTTTATGTCTATGTGTCAGTGTGCGTGTGTCTGTGTGTCTGTCCATATCTGTCTGTGTGTATCAGTTTGTCTGTCTGTGTGTCTGTGCTTGCCATGCACCATAAACCATTTGAAGTAAGGACAGGATAAGGCCATTCAGCCCATTGAGCCAACTCAGCCACACAACAGCACCACGGCTGATCCAACATTCCTCACATCCATTTTCCTTCCTCTGTAACCCTTGATGCCTCAACTGATCAAGAATTTCTCAGTCTTAAATATACACAAGGACTCTACCCCCACAGATCTCTCTGTGGCAAGGAGTTCCAAAGACACACAACCCTCTGAGAGAAGGAATCTCTCTTTACCTCAGTCTTAAATTGGTGCCCCTTTATCTTGAGACTGTGCTCTCTGGTCCTGGACTCTCCCATGAGGGGGAGCACCCTCTCAGCATTGACCCTGTCAAGCCCCTTAAGAATCTGATACATTTTAATGAGATCACCTCTCATTCTTCTAAACTCTAGTTAATAGTCTCAACCTGTTTGGCTTTTGCTCATAAAACCATCCCTCCAGACCAGGATAATGAAACAAAGAGCTGTGGATGCTGGAGATCTGAAACAAAAACAGAAATTGCTGGAGGAACTCAGTAGGTCTGGCAACATCAGTGGGAGGAAAGCAGAGTTAGCTCTTCAAGTGCAGTAACTCTTTATCAGAGCCCCTCCATACTAGGGATCATTCTAATGATCCTTGTCAGAACTGCCTCTTCTAAACTAATACATCTTCTTAAATAAGGCAACCAGAACTACTCCCAAAACTCCAGCTATGGTCTCCCCAGCATCTTGTAAAGTTCCCTATTCTTACCCTCCAACCCCCTTGAAATAAAGGCCAACAGCCCATTGGCCGTACAGTTTACCTGCTGCCCATGTGTGCTAGCTTTCTGGGTTTTGTGAACAAGTAACCCCCATCCTGCCAAGTCTCAAGTCACCAATAGGCTGTTGCAACAAAATGATCATTTCCAAAGTAACCGAAGGAAATCACTTTGGGATGTCCAGAGGATATGAAATGCAAGCTGTTCCGTTTCCTCCTTAAATTTTTTTCAAATAGTTGCTTGCCCTTAGCAATTTCAGACTGAGAAAGCAGTGGGACTTGAGGCTGAAGCAGCAGAAACCAGCTCAGAAAGAGCTCATTTCTCTCTGACAAATCCTCCCAATGTTGGCCTCACCATGGTAAGTCTTGTAGATATTTTCTCAGCAACCTGTTCATGGATGTTAGTACACACAGCTCTGATGTAGGTGGGACTTGAACTGGGCCTCCTGGCCCAGACGTAATACCACTACCACTACCCCTTGTGAGATCACCCTGATGACACAGTGTCAGAGTTCAACTTGTTGCAGCCCAGCAACCAATCCACACAAACACACCATCATCCATTCCAGAAAGAGGAACAGGCCACACAATAAAAGCATGATTGATGTGATATTAACCTCAACTCTACATTCCTTCATCCCCCCCATCAATCTTTCATCCATTTCATGGGCAATTAGGAATGAGTAACAAGTGCTGGCCTTGTCAATGACATCCACATTCCACAACAGGAGAAATGGATAAGATTCCAGCTGGCAGGTGTCTGAAATGGACAACATGAAGCTTTATCCTGTTCCTCCTCAAATTCCCGCTGCTTCGTCCAGTATCAGGGAAGCAGCTTCACTCTATTACCAGGCCCTGGCCACCCCCTCAATGACGAGAACTGAGCAGGGCCCTTCCCAAACTCAGGCTCCATTCCCAATAGGATGAAGACATTGATCCCATTACCTGCAATGGAGCCAATTTCGGTGAAGATTTCAGGGCCCCAGTTGCTGACCAGCCCGAAGGCCTGGGGCAGGGTGGTGAGATGGGCCAGGGCCTCCAGCTGGGCTTCAGAGCAACTCAGCTTCAAACCCCCAAGGAACAAGACGGCCTTACTGTAATGAAGAGAAGCAGCCTGTGAGCCAGCCAGACACAGCATCTTCCTGTTTTAATTCACTCAAATTAAAATTTCACCAACATCAAACTTTACTCATTTTGTTAAGAGCTAATCAAGGTGAGGGGTATGAGGAGTGGTTAAAATCTCACTTTCAAGCTTCAGTGCCTTATTAAACACTCCCAGGACAGAGACAGCACGGGGTTAGATACAGAGAAAAACTTCCTCTACTGTTCCCCACTCCCAGGACAGGGACTGCACAGGGTTAGATACAGAGTAAAGTCCCCGTCAAACACTCCCAGGACGGGGACACCATGGAGATAGAGACATTGTAAAGCTGCCTCTAAACTGTTCCCCATCAAACACTGCTGGAGCAGGATTGGATATTTTGTTCCCAGTGTGGTTAGTGTTCAATTCTGCAACAGTGTACTGCCACAGGGCAATGGGAGCTTGGTGTCAGATCAAGGGAAAGGAAGAGTTTGGTTGGTGTGTTCAGTGCTGATCCAGAGGGGATGGATGTGATGTTGCAGTCATGAACAATGTGGGGCGTCTGGTATTTACCTGCCCCTCCCAATCCCAGCCTCAGTTTGTGGAGAACGGGTTAATCTGTTAAACTTCCCTTTCAGCTCTGTCAGCTGAGTGACCCTTCACCCCAGACGGCAGACAGTCGTGGAAGGAAGATTGAAAAGAACAACAAAAAAAAACACCCTTCCAACCAGTGAGGAAATTGAAGTTGAAATGATGAATTGGAACATGGTCCCCGCTGTTCCCTTCTTCCTGACCTGAACTCCTCAGGATTGATCCTCTCGATCTCCGTGACTGCCATCCCACAGATCAAATATCCCAGTGCGGTGAGGGTCGTGGCATCGAGCTCTGACACGGACTGCCCGCTCTGTCGGAGGAAGCTGCTAAATCCTGCCCTTCTCTAGAAAACACAAGCAGGTGCAGTGTTCAACTGATCAAACATTGTGCTTCACCCCCTGAGAAGGCAAGGGCTGGCATTTGAGTTTGAGACATAAGGGCTGCCTCTGCGAGTTTGTTTAAAACCCAAAGCTGTGTATAACCTCTGTCACCGTGAGACTTGAAGCCGGCTCCTGCCGGGAGGAGGTGTTTTTGTCAGCTGCACCTCGGTGAGAAGTATAGAGCCAGGAGGTCCATCTCCTGGGACATGACCCCACAATCCAGGGGATGACTCTCTCAGTGCCATGCTGCAGGTGTGCTGCATTGCCGGAGGTACCATCCTCCAGCTGAGGTGATAAACCAGGGAACCTTCAACCCTGGAGACAGTAAGGACTGTGGATACATGAAGTCGGACTCAATAGATGTGAAGCTGGAAGGGCAGGCAGCATCTGAAGACCAGGAAAGAGACCATTTTGGGCTAAAACCCTTCATCCTGATGAAGGATTTCATCCCAAAATGTTGACGTTTCTGCTCCTCGGATGCTGTCTAACCTGCTGTGCCCTTCCAGCTTCACATCCATTGATCCTTCCGCCCTTTCAGATGGCAGGTATGATCCCACGGTGCTGCTCTGAAAAACAGTGGGGGAGGTCTCCCTGACATCCAGGCCAAATTTAATGCCTCAACCAATACCAAAATATCTCATCATTGGAGTTTGTGGGATCTCCCTGTGCACCAGCTGGCTGCTGGGTTTCCTGCTTTACAATGAGGTCTACACCTCAACAGGGTTTCATGGGTTGTATCAATGGAAATGTCCCATTCAAACCCTTTCTTTCCATTCTTGCTCAGCAGCAGGAGCTCAGAAATGGCTGGACTGTATCCAGTTCCTTCTCCTGGCTCCAGTCAGGCAGGATCTGAAACTAAACAGCAGCTTATCACCTCCCTCACAAACAGCTCGGAGCATTGCAAATCCAATTAATTAGCTTCGAAATGAAACATCTGCAATCGAGGCAAATGTAGCCGTCATGTCGAGTGCAGCAAGATCCGAGGATCAACCTGGAGCTAGGAGGAGAGGCTGGTTAGGCTTGGGTTGTTTTATCTGCAGCAGAGATGGTTTGTGGGGGGGGGGGGGGGGGGGGGGAGTCTGATAGAGGTGTGCAAGATGATGAAGGGCAATGACAGGGGGGATAGAAAGCAGCTGCTTCCCTTAGTCGAAGGGCCAATAACAAGGGAGCATAATTTTAAAGTGAAAGGCAGAAAGTTTATAGGGGATTTGAGAAAAAAAAAATTGCTTTCACCCAGAGGGTGTTGGAGGATCTGGAATACACTGCCTGGGAAGGGAGTTGAGGCAGGAAACATCACAACGTTTAAACAATACTTGGATGAGCACATGTAATGTTATAACATTCAAAGCTGTGGGCCATATGCTGGATTTAGAAATTTTCTTGTCAGTGTAGACTCAATGGGCTGAAGGGCTTTGTTTGGACAGTTCTAGGAGTCTATGAATGGTCAACTTCATGATTTCTTTGTGAAGTTGGTTGCAGGAGGGAATTTTGGTGAGGACTCCAGGAAAAGCTTCAAGTCTGTTCAATAACAGGGCAGCATTTTTAACGTCCACTTGATCAGGCAGACAGGGGCTCAGTCAAACATCTCAGTCTGATTTACAGTGACCGCTGACAATGCAGCACTCCCTCAGGGTAGCTTCTCAAGTCCTGGTTTAAGATCTCGACCCAAAGGCTTTTAACTGAAATAAAGTGAGGACTGCAGATGCTGGAGTACCAGAGTTGAAAAATGTGGTGCTGGAAAAACACAGCAGGCCAGGCAGCATCCGAGGAGCAGGAGAATCGACGTTTCAGGCATAAGCCCTTCTTCAGGAATGGAGAAGCCCTTCCTGAAGAAGGGCTTATGCCCGAAACGTCGATTCTCCTGCTCCTCGGATGCTGCCTGGCCTGCTGTGTTTTTCCAGCACCACATTTTTCAACACTTTTAACTGAAACACAAGAGTGCTGTCAGGAGCAGAAATTAGGTCATTCAGCTCCACCCCGCAATCATGGCTGATAAGTTTCTCAAAACCATTCTCCCACTTTCTCCCCATAACCCTTGATGCTCAAGAACCTATCTATTTCCATCTTAAATACACTCAATGGCGTGGCCTTCACAGCTTCTGTGACAATGAATTCCATAGATTCACCACTCCCTGGCTGAAGAAGTTTCTCTTTATCTCCTTTCTAAAATGTCTTCCCTTTACTATGAGAGACTCCTTCCTTGGGTCCCAGTCTCCCCAACCAATGAAAACATCTTCCCAATATCCACTCTGTCCAGACCATTCAGTATTCTGTAAGTTTCAATTAGAGCCCCCCCCCCCAATCCTTCTAAACTCCATCAAGTATAAACTCAGAGTCCTCAAACGTTCCTTATACGTTAAGCTTTTCATTCTCATGAACCTCCTCTGAACACGCTCCAGGGCTAGTATTTCCTTCCTGAGATATGGGAAGAGAGAGGGCAAAAGAGAAGGTTAACCCTACCTGTTTTTCACTCCATTCGCCCACCTCTCCCAGGAAGGCCAAAACTGCCAAGTCGGAGAGATCCAGGTTTTGGAAATCTCGATCACTGAGCTGGGTGACAGCGCGGCCCATCTGTAGGAGCTGCCACAGTTTCATTAGTCTTAGAGAGCCATACAACTGGGGAGAGAGAGAAAAGAATCAGTTTCACTTTCCAGTTCATCAACAGCACCTCCTGATGACTGCGAACCCCCTGGCAGCTTTTGCAAGGCAGCAACACTAATCTCATGCCCGAAACATCTATTCTCCTGCTCCTTGGATGCTGCCTGACCTGCTGCGCTTTTCCAGCAACATATTTTCAGCAGCACTAATCTCCCATTCAGGGTCACTCCCCCCATCCTGATCTGGAGACTGTATACTGACTATGTCCTCGATTGACACTGCTTCAAAATCCCACAAGTCACACAACACCAGGTTATAGTCCAACAGGTTTATTTGAAATCACAAGCTTTCAGAGCACTGCTCCTGGTTTCACCTGACAAAGCAGCAGTGCTCTGAAAGCTTGGACTAGAACCTGGTGTCGTGTGACTTCTGACCTCGTCCACCCCAGTCCAACTCCAGCATCTCCACCTCAAAATCCTAAAACTAACTTGGAATTTACGTAGGAACAATAGGCCATTGATGCTGATCTCCAGCATCATTCCTCTAGAGTTGGTTTCTGATCACCTTAGCTGCAACACATTGTAATTGCGGGTGGAGAGATGGATAGAATTTGAGATTTTGATCCCCCTTTCCATGAGAAAGGGTTTCTTGATGATGCTCCTGGATGGCCTGGTTTAAGCATCAGCATTTTGGACCCCCTCTTACCTTGGGGTACACCTGCCTGAGGAAACAGCTTCTGTCTATCCACCTCGCATCTACTCCTTTAGTAATTTAAACACCTCTGTTAACTGAAATGCATTCACCTTGAATATCCGAGGAAACTCTGCAAGTCCTGTATTGCGCTGTAATGTTCTATGTTCTATGTTCCATGCAACTTGCCCTAGGACAGTGACCCTTGGTTTTCCTGGTAAGTGTTCATTGCAGCCCCTCAAAGACCAATCTACCCCCTGAGTGAGGTGAGCCAGACAGAACTGGGTTCCACTGGGTTCTGTGCCCATGAGGCACAACGAAGGTAGCAGCTGGGATATTGGTTCCGACATGGACTGGAGTCAATGGAGTTGCTCCTGGTTGGGTAGCACTGACCTTTCCCAACTGTTACAATGTTCACTCAGTATCATCCATCGGATCTCTGTTTGGCTAACACTATTCCGGGTTTGTGCTACACCGGAAATCCATTAGGCCCCAGTTAAAGAAAAGATTACCTGCTGCTTCTTAAAATGAAACTATTCAGTACTTTAGGAATATAAACTGCTAGAGCTAAAGCACAACATTTTGAGTAAACATTCCTCCTCTTTAAGGCCCCTTGACACAAAACAGCCAATGGCTGTCTGATAAATGGAGCCTCTCCCTTAAGGGGAGAGAGAAGGGTTTCGCTGGAAATGTTCCTATCTCGACATTCCTGAGGATCACTGTCGCCAGTTTATCACCAGGAATCACAGGATAATGGATTCAAATTGGACTTCCTGTCATTTTGAAAAGTCAATATTTGCGCTTTTGGTTCCAAGAAATTGGACACGTTGCACGAACAGTGAAATCTCTCAATCTCACTGTCACAGCCACAGCGCTGACCCGGTGACCAACACAGAGCCATGAGTACATGATAATGATGCCAGGATGAGTGAGTGCAGGAGCGGGGAGCAACGTCACAGTCTTAGCAAGTAATGGAGCACGTTCGAGTCAGCAGATGGCCAAACTCTGCTCCTGCCTCATGTCCTCCCTTGCTTGGTTCATAAACATTAGGAGCAGCATTAGGCCATTCAGCCCATCGTTGCTGCTCTGCCAGTGGAGGCTGATCTCGTCTCGGCCTCAACTCCACTTTCTTGCCCCAGTCTCCATAACCCTCCAATCCAGCACTAATTAAAAACCTGTTTGTCACCTCCTTAAATATACACAAAGTCCCGGCATCAACTGTAGTCTCAGGGAATGAGTTCCACAGATTCACGACCTTTTGAGAGAAGTAATTTCTCCCTATCGTTTTTAGATCTGCCACCCCTTATCTTAAGACTATAACCTCTAGTTGTGGATTGCCGCACATGAGGAAACATCCTCTCTATCTCCATTAGCATCTTACAGACCTCAATTAGATTTCATTTCATTCTCCTAAACTCCAGAGTACAGGCCTAAACTGCTCAATCTTTCCTCAAGACCATTTTTTCATCTCTGGAATTAATCCAGTGTCCTTTCGCTGAGCTACCCCCAATGCAATTACATTCTCTGTCAAGTAAGGGCACATTCCCCCTCCCCTCACCCAGCAACCTTTAGCACATTGACCTTGATTGCGATTGAGACTCTCACATTCACTGCAAAGCTCCTCCACATCTACCTTTCAAAACTTGCTTCCTCCACCAAGGACCTCAATGAAGAGGAAACACTGAGTTATTAGTAAAGTACCTGGGTTCAAGAGATCCAGGCTAACACACTCAGGATACAGGGTCAACTCCCACCATTATCGCTGGTGGGTGGGTATGTGTGTGTGTAAAATATATACATATATATATACACACATGTGCGTATAGGGAGATGGCAGGGGATAGAGTGGTGTTCAGACCACAATCAAATAAACATTATCTTATTTTTGATTATTCAAAGGATACTGGGAAAGTGGAGATAAGATTGCAATCAGATCAGCCAAAGGATCACCAAAGATCCTCAGCCAGCACCTTCCAAACACACAGCCATTTCCATTTAGAAGGACAAGGGCAGTAGATACATGAGAACACCACCCCCTACGAGTTCCCCTCCAAACCCCTCACCATCCTGACTTGGAAATAAATCACCATTCCTTCAGTGTCGCTGGTTCACAATCCTGGAATTCCCTCCCTAAGGGCATTGTGGGTCTACCTACAGCACATGGACTGCAGCGGTTCAAGAAGGCAGCTCACTCCCACCTTCTCAAGGGACAACAATGGACGGGCAATAAATGCTGGGCCAGCTAGAGATGCCCACCTCCCACAAATGATTAAATTAAAAAAGCTACAAAGTTGATTGAATGTTTGGGGGGGTGAAGGTTTGGGAGAGTTTGGTGGGGGTAGGACTGGTTAAAGAAGCTGCATGGCCTGTTCCTCCTGTTCAATCCCCTGTTAGTATGGATTCTGAGCTACTGCTAGATTCTGTGGTTTCTCCACTTACCTGCTTGGTCTTTGTGAGCAGGATTTTCAGGTGCTCTGCCGACAGATCCCGATCGCGAGTGAGAATTTCCAAACAGTCGGCAAATTCATTGTCAGCCATAGCAGCAAGCTGACTGCTGCTCCAGGCCATTGGAAATGTGGCTCTGATGTCAATGCAGTTTGGGATACCATCTACACAGGGAGCACAGGGAATATCAGCTTTTCATGTCTCAAGATTTCCTAGGCACTACCTTAAAAACCACTGCCATCCAGAAGGACAAGGGCAACAGATACATGGGAACACCATTCCCTGCAAGTTCCCCTCCGAGCCACTCACCATCCTGACTTGGAAATCTATTGCCGGGGTGGGAGGGGTACAGCACCGTGCCTGTCTCAGGGCCTCTGTCGGGTACAGGCACTGCACCTATCTCAGGGCCCCGGGGCGGGTACAGGCACCGTGCCTGTCTCAGGGCCCCTGGCGGGTACAGGCACTGCACCTATCTCAGGGCCCCTGGCGGGTACAGGCACTGCGCCTATCTCAGGGCCCCGGGGCGGGTACAGGCACCGTGCCTGTCTCAGGGCCCCGGGGCGGGTACAGGCACCGTGCCTGTCTCAGGGCCCCTGGCGGGTACAGGCACTGCACCTATCTCAGGGCCCCGGGGCGGGTACAGGCACCGTGTCTGTCTCAGGGCCCCTGGGCGGGTACAGGCACCGTGCCTGTCTCAGGGCCCCTGGCGGGTACAGGCACTGCACCTATCTCAGGGCCCCGGGGCGGGTACAGGCACCGTGTCTGTCTCAGGGCCCCGGGGCGGGTACAGGCACCGTGTCTGTCTCAGGGCCCCTGGGCAGGTACAGGCACCGTGCCTGTGTCAGAGCCCTTGGCGGGTACAGGCACTGCGCCTGTCTCAGGGCCCCTGGCGGGTACAGGCACCGTGCCTGTCTCAGCATTTCGGGGGGGTACAGTGGTTGCGTCTTTACCTCTTCGCTTCTTTGTGATGCTCTTGATTGCTGTGGTTACCAAGCTGAGCCGCTTGCTGAGGAGGGCTGTGTGTGCAGACTGACTCTGCTGCTCCTGACAGACCCTGCCGATGTCACTCACTCCCCACCGGCCCTCACTGAGGAGGGCCAGCTCCACCACTTCAGCTGTCAGCACCTCCTGTTGGGAAAGAGAGGGAACTGTCAAGGATAGCTGCTTCTTTCATTCTTTCGCTGGGTGTGGGCATCATTGGCCCAAACCTAATTGCCCAGACAGCAGTTGAGAGTTGCTGTGGCTCTGGAGTCTAGGCCAAATTAGACAAGGTTTCCTTCCCTAAAGGACATAGTGAACCAGATGGGGTTTTCCCCTGACAATCAACAATTAGAGTCTTAATTCTAGATTTTTATTGAATTCACATACTGACACCTATCACAGCAGGATCCAAAGCTGAGTCCCTCTATATTATCTGGGTCTCTGGATTAACAGTCTAGCAATAACACCACAGGCCATCAACCCCCTTTAAATTCCAGTCCTTTGGAAGTGAAGACCAGTTACTATGGTAACCTCAAATCTAAAAATAAGAACGTGGATATCTCCAGAGCATTTCCCAGAGTACAACCCAAAGCTCTTCACAGAGAATGATGTGCAGCCACTCTTGGAGAGTTTAAAATATAGCAAGCAGCCTGCGCACAGCAAGATCCCAACATCCACAATGTGATCATGACCAAATAATAATATTTTGTTGGCAACAATTTTAGAGAATAGATATTGGTCAGGTCTCTAACAGTACGGCACTCCCTCAGTACCAACCCCTATGACAGTGCTGCACTCCCTCAGTACTAACCCTCTGACACTGTGGCATTCCCTCAGCACCAACCCTCCGAGAGTGTGGCATTCCCTCAGCACCAACCCTCCGAGAGTGTGGCACTCCCTCAGTACCAACCCTCTGACAGTGCGGCACTCTCTCAGTACTAACCCTCTGACAGTGCAGCACTCCCTCAGCACTGACCCTCTGACAGTGCAGCACTCCCTCAGCACTGACCCACTGAAAGAGCTGTGCTCCCTCAGTACTGAACCTCCGACAATGCAGCACTCCCTCAGGACTGCTCTGGGAGTTTCAATCTGAATATTGAGCTCAAATCTCTGGAGTGTGGAATTGAACTTACAAACTATTGACTCGCTAAGAGGGCGAGTCAGAGCCTTGGCTGATCCAAAGGGGAGGAGGGTATTGGGAGGAAGTTACATATAGGGGGAAGTAGTCACACGCAAGGTGGTTTCTGATGGGTATCAATCAGGGTAGGAAATAACTTCCAGGGCCTAAAAACAAACTGTGGCCCCACCAAACCAGGTGCCAGCCAAATCCAACATGGATCACACTAAAAATAAACCCTGGGGTGCCTTTGTTTGAAGCAAACCCACACACCTACCAAATGCCACTGCAAGGGATTTTAAGCTCATTTCCTAAAGCAGCATTAACTTGCCATAAAATCCTGCCTTTATTGTTAAAAAATCACCCTCGTTCACAGCAGCAATTATCAAACAAAATCTAACACTGAGTATGGTGTGAAGATAACCAAATGTTTTGTCAAATAGATAAGCTTTAAAAAGCATCTTGAAGGAGCGCAGGCAGAGAGAGAGAGAAAGAGACACAGGCAATCTGCCCTTGCAGCAGTCCTCAGACCTCTGTCGGTATTGCTCATACCCAGAGTTCAAACAGTTGCCATCGGGCTGCTCACAAATACACAATGAAAAACTTTTTAAAATTGCCTGCGAGTCGGCCGTGTTGAGCTGCCTTCTTGAACCATTAGATACTATGGAGGTTAGGTACAGTCACAGTGCTGTTAGGACTAGGTTAGCTCAGGAATGAAGAGCTCACGGTCAAAACATCAACTCTCCTGCTGCTCGGATGCTGCCTGACTGGCTGTGCTTTTCCAGCACCACACTCTTTGACTCTGATCCCCAGCATCTGCAGTGCTCCCTTTCTCCTCCCTAGGTTAGCTCAGTCAGTTATAGAGTCAGAGATGTTCGGCACAGAAACAGAGCCTTTGGTCCAACCCGTCCATGCTGACCAGGTATCCTAAATAATTTTAGTCCCATTTGCCAACATCTGGCCCATATCCATCTAAATCTTTTCTATTCATAAACCCATCCAGATGCCTTTTAAATTTTGTAATTGTACCAGCCTCCACCTCTTCCTCATTCCATACGCATACCACCCTTTGTGTGAATACGTTACTCCTTAGATTCCTTGTAAATCTTCCCCATCTCACCTTAAACCTTAATTGGATGGCTGCTTTGTAATGCAGAGGGACACTGTCAGTGCGCGTTCAATTCCTGCATTGCCTGAGGCATGGTGACCAGAGGTTAACCTCATCACCAGTCATCACTCTCTCTCTCTCACTCTCTAATGAGTGAGCAGCCCATTGATTTCTGGTACTCAGGAGATTTTCACGAGGAAGAGAGTTCTAGGATTGTGACCCAGTGACACTGAAGGGACGGTGATATATTTCCAAGTCAGTGTGGTGAGTGGCATGGAGGGGAAATCACAGGGGATGGTGTTCTATCTATCCTCTGGCCTAGTTGGTAGAGGTCATAGAAAGTGCTATCAGTGGAGCCTTGGCGAGTTACTGCAGTGAATGATGTAGTGGTAATATAACTGGATGAATAATCCAAAACCCCAGGCTGATGTTCTGGGTTGGCATGGGTTCAAACCCCACCAGGGCAGATGGTGAAATTTGAAATTAAAAGCTAGATTGATGGGAACCATATAACCTTGACTGAGGGTCACAGAAACTCACCTGGTTCACTCACACTCTCTCCTCCCATCATTACCTGGTCTGGCAGCATCAGGAGGTGGTGAAGTCAACGTTTCAGGTGTAACCCTTCTTCAGGCCCGGGGATGGGTGTTAGGGTGTTCCCCTTACACCCACCCCCAGTCCTGAAGAAGGGTTACACCTGAAACGTTGACTTCACCACCTCCTGATGCTGCCTGGCTTGTTGTGTTCTTCCAGCCTCCTGCTTGTCTACCTTGGATTCCAGCATTTGCAGTTCTTTTGTCTCATCCTTACCTCGTCTGGCCTACATGTGACTCTAGACCTACAGCAATGTGGGTGATTCTTAATTGCCCTCTGGGCAATTAGGGATGGGCAATAAAGGCTGGTATGGCATTGATGCCCATATTCCATATTTTAAAAAAGATGGCACAAACGCTGCCACCACACATGGTGGCGAGGGAGTAATTGTTGAAGTTGGTGCATTGGACACATTTACTGAAAGAGCTGAAATTCAGCTTAAAATCAAACCATTTTTATCCTTCCTATTCCAGGGAGCCAGGCTTAGGTGACCTCTACCTTTGGTAGTTTGTGAATATCATCAGGTGAGAGGATGAAGACAAGTCTCCCCACAGACTCCATCTGCTGCACAGTCCAGCCAGGAGCAGCCCTACAAAACAAAACACAATAGTGTCAGGGTCTGGGTTCAAATCTTTCCATCTGTTAGCTCCTCCAGCCCCTACACCCCTCCATACCTCTATAGCCTCCTCTTGTCGCTACAACCCTCCAGGTTCCGTGCACTCCTCCAATTCCAGCACCTTGCACTCTCTCCGATTTTAAAAACTCCATCTTTGGTGGACATGCCTTCAGGTGCCTGCACCCCAGCCCGAGAATCCTCTCCCAAAACTCTCCCCATCCCTCTTTCCTTCATTAGGCTACTCTCCATAAAATCCCATTGACTAAGCCTCTGGTCACCTGTCCTAATATAGTGACATGGGGCTCAGTCACAGTTGAGAACCCAGTCCTCAAAGGCTGCTCAAGGTGTAAGAGGTGCTATGTAAATGCATGTTGTTGCAGTGTTGGCCTCAGCAATGGACTTGAAAACCAAAGACTGAGAGTCTCCTTGGACATGAGCCTCCTTCACAGACTCCGGCAGCTGTGATCCATGCTCTCAGTGACTGCTCACATTTCAATTTAATTTTTCTGAGTCACCTACCCCAGCATCTCACTCCTGGTCAACATCCAACCAAACGCGTTCTTATTTTCCTCAGGGATACAGTAACCTTTCACCTCATCCAGCCGTTGCACCAGCTCCTGGGGGTTGATTTGTTTGATCAATGTTTCATCAATAAAGGCAACCAGGGGGCCCAGGCTATCCAAAGTCTCTCCTGAAATTTCATCACTCGGCCCAATCCCCTGTCAATGAGCGAACAGACATTTTAATCAAAGGTTCAAATATCCAGCAGCATAAATTGATCATAGAATATCCCTACAGTGTGGAAACAAGCCTTTCAGCCCAACGGCTCCACACTGACCCTCCGAAGAATAACCCACCCAGACCCATTCCCCTACATTTAACCCCTGACTAACGCACCCAACCAACACATCCCTGAACACTATGCACAATTTAGCGTGGCCATTTCACTTAACCGGCACATTTTTTGGATTGTGGGAGGAAACCGGAGCACCCGGAGGAAACCCACGCAGACACGGGGAGAACGTGCAAACTCCATAGTCACCCAAGGCTGGAATTGAACCCAGGTCCTTGCCGCTGTGAGGCAGCAGTGCTAACCACTGAACCACCATGCTGCCCTAATCTTGACACAAGAACAGAAGAGTTACCCATTTCTCCCACACTCTCCCCCATCACTGACTCTACCAGAAGATACTGAGAGGGGGGCAGAAGTGGGATAAAGCACAGCGAAAGCAGTCAACAATGCTTCCAGGAAGGAGGGGATGAGAGGAACTTACCAGAAGCTGCAGAGCCTTTTCGGCCAGAAAGCTGCGTTTATGAGGCAGCAGGGTGAGCAGACGGCTGGTACGTCTTGTCACATGATCCAGGATGGTTCGTATGGAGTCATTCGGAAAACTGGTGAAGAATTTCAGGCTGAGACCATGGAGGCAGAGAGAGAGGGATTCTGTTAGCTGTGATTGGAGCCTGCATCTGGGTGAGTCAGTACATCCAGCTGTGCAGGGACCATCTTGTGCTAACCAGGGCCAATGCCGAGCCTGGCTCGACAGGGCCCTCTGGATTTGACAAGCTGCCCAGTGTCTGGGTGTTAATGGATAGTATGCCTGCCTCAGAGTCAGAGGCTATGGGTTCCAGACCCACTTTGTTGCCTGGACTACAGCATCCAAATTGACCCTCCGGGTGCAGACCCCAGGCTGTGGGGCAGGAGACAGAGTCAATCACTCTGCCCCCCTCCAAACACCTCACCCTGCCCCTCCCCCACCCCACCCCCAAACACCTCACCCTGGCCCTCCCACACCCCACCCCACCCCCAAACACCTCACCCTGCCCCTCACCCATACCCACGCACCTCACCCGACCCCTCACCCACACCCCAACCCCAAACACCTCACCCTGCCCCTCCCACACCCCACCACCAAACACCTCTCCCTGCCCCTACCCCATCCCATCCCACCCCACCCCCAAACACCACACCCTGCCCCTACACCACACACCCTCAAAAACCTCACCTTACCCCTCCCCGACAACTCACCCTGCCCCTCCCCGAAACACCCAAACACCTCACCCTGCCCCTACTCCACACACACCGAAACACCTCACCCTGCCCCTCCCCAACACCTCACCCTGCCCCTACCCCACACACCCTGAAACACCTCACCCGGCCCCTCCACCACCCCACCCCCAAACACCTCACCCTGCCCCTACTCCACACACACCGAAACACCTCACCCTGCCCCTCCCCAACACCTCACCCTGCCCCTACCCCACACACCCCCAAACACCTCACCCTGCCCCTCCCCAACACACCCAAACACCTTTCACTGCCCCTCCTCCACACATCCCCAAACACCTCACCCTGCCCCTCCTCCACACATCCCCAAACACCTCACCCTGCCCCTCCTCCACACACCCCCAAACACCTCACCCTGCCCCTCCTCCACACACCCCCAAACACCTCACCCTGCCCCTCCTCCACACATCCCCAAACACCTCACCCTGGCCCTCCCACACCCCACCCCACCCCCAACCACCTCACCCTGCCCCTCACCCATACCCACACACCTCACCCGACCCCTCACCCACACCCCAACCCCAAACACCTCACCCTGCCCCTCCCACACCCCACCACCAAACACCTCTCCCTGCCCCTACCCCATCCCATCCCACCCCACCCCCAAACACCACACCCTGCCCCTACACCACACACCCTCAAAAACCTCACCTTACCCCTCCCCGACAACTCACCCTGCCCCTCCCCGAAACACCCAAACACCTCACCCTGCCCCTACTCCACACACACCGAAACACCTCACCCTGCCCCTCCCCAACACCTCACCCTGCCCCTACCCCACACACCCTGAAACACCTCACCCGGCCCCTCCACCACCCCACCCCCAAACACCTCACCCTGCCCCTACTCCACACACACCGAAACACCTCACCCTGCCCCTCCCCAACACCTCACCCTGCCCCTCCCCAACACACCCAAACACCTTTCACTGCCCCTCCTCCACACACTCCCAAACACCTCACCCTGCCCCTCCTCCACACATCCCCAAACACCTCACCCTGCCCCTCCTCCACACATCCCCAAACACCTCACCCTGCCCCTACCCCACACACCCTGAAACACCTCACCCGGCCCCTCCACCACCCCACCCCCAAACACCTCACCCTGCCCCTACTCCACACACACCGAAACACCTCACCCTGCCCCTCCCCAACACCTCACCCTGCCCCTACCCCACACACCCCCAAACACCTCACCCTGCCCCTCCCCAACACACCCAAACACCTTTCACTGCCCCTCCTCCACACACCCCCAAACACCTCACCCTGCCCCTCCTCCACACATCCCCAAACACCTCACCCTGCCCCTCCTCCACACACCCCCAAACACCTCACCCTGCCCCTCCTCCACACATCCCCAAACACCTCACCCTGCCCCTCCTCCACACACTCCCAAACACCTCACCCTGCCCCTCCTCCACACACTCCCAAACACCTCACCCTGCCCCTCCTCCACACACTCCCAAACACCTCACCCTGGCCCTCCCACACCCCACCCCACCCCCAAACACCTCACCCTGCCCCTCCTCCACACACCCCCAAACACCTCACCCTGCCCCTCCCCATCACACCCAAACACCTCACCCTGCCCCTCCCCAACACACCCAAACACCTCACCCTGCCCCTCCTCCACACACCCCCAAACACCTCACCCTGCCCCTCCTCCACACACCCCCAAACACCTCACCCTGCCCCTCTACAACACACCCCAAACACCTCACCCTGCCCCTCCCCAACACACCCAAACACCTCACCCTGCCCCTCCCCAACACACCCAAACATCTCACCCGGCCCCTCCCCAACACACCTAAACACCTCACCCTGTCCCTCCCCCACTCCAACCCCAAACACCTCACCCGGCCCCTCCACCACCCCACCCTGCCACTCCCCAACACACCCTAACATCTCAACCTGCCCCTTCCCAACCCTCCCCCAAAGAAACCTCACCCTGCCCCTCCCCTAAACACCTCCCTCTGCCCCTCCTCCACACATCCCCAAACCCCTCACCCTGTCCGTCCCTAACACACCCTCAAACACCTCACCCTGCCCCTCCTCCACACACACCCAAACAGCTCACCCTGCCCCTCCCCAACAAACCTAAAACACCTCGCCCTGCCCCTCCCCAACAAACCCAACACCTCACCCTGCCCCTCCCTAACACCCCCAAACACCTCACCTTGCCCCTCCCCAACACACCCCCAAACACCTCACCCTGCCTCTCCCCCACCGCAGCCGCAAACACCTCAACCTGCCCCTCCTCCATGCACCCCACCCTGCCCCTCCCTCCACACACCCAAACACCTCACTCTGCCCCTCCCCAACACACCCCACCACTCCTCCATACACCCCCAAACACCTCACACTGCCCCTCCCCAACGCACCCAAACACCTCACCCTGCCCCTACCCCACACACTGAAACACTTTACCCTGCCCCTTCCCAGCACCTCACGCTGCCCCTCCCTAACACACCCTAAACACTTCACCCTGCCCCTCCCCAACACACCCAAACACGTCAGCCTGCCCCTCCACCACCCCAACCCCAAAACATCTCACCCTGCCCCTCCCTAACACACCCAAACATCTCATTCTGCCACTCCCCATCCCTCCCCAAAAAATCTCACCCTGCCCCTCCCCCACACACCTTTCCCTGCCCCTACCCAACACACCCCAAACACCTCCCCATGCCCCTACCCCACACACCCTCAAAAACCTCACTGTGTCCATACCCCACACACCCCCAAATACCTCACCCTATCCCTCACCAATACACCAAAACACCTCACCCTGCCCCTCCTCTACATCCCCAAACACCTCACCCTGCCTCTCCATCACCCCACCCCACCCCTCCTCCACACACCCCCAAACACCTCATTCTGCCCCTCCCCAACACACCCTAACACCTCACCCTGCCCCTCCCCCACCCCACCCCCAAACACCTTACCCTGGACTTCCTCCACACACCCCCAAACACCTCACACTGCCTCTCCCCCACCACACCACACCTCACCCTGCCCGTCCTCCACACCTTCAAACACCTCACTGTGCCCCTCCCTAACACACCCAAACACCTCACCATGCCCCTCCTCCCACCCCCAAACACCTCTTCCTGCCCCTCCCCAACACTCCCAAACACCTCACCCTGCCCCTCCCCCACCCTACCCCCAAACTCCTCACTCTGCCCCTCCCCCACCCTACCCCCAAACACCTCACCCTGCCCCTCCCCAACACACCCCCAAACACCTCACCCTGCCCCTCCCCAACACACCCCCAAACACCTCACCCTGCCCCTCCCCAACACACCCCCAAACACCTCACCCTGCCCCTCCCCAACACACCCCCAAACACCTCACCCTGCCCCTCCCCCACACACCCCCAAACACCTCACCCTGCCCCTCCCCCACACACCCCCAAACACCTCTCCCTGCCCCTCCCCCACACTGCCCCAACACCTCACCCTGCCCCTCCCCCACACATACCCCAACACCTCACCCTGCCCCTCCCCCACACATACCCCCAAACACCTCACCCTGCCCCTCCCCCACACATACCCCCAAACACCTCACCCTGCCCCTCCCCCACACATACCCCCCAACACCTCACCCTGCCCCTCCCCACACATACCCCCCAACACCTCACCCTGCCCCTCCCCACACATACCCCCCAACACCTCACCCTGCCCCTCCCCACACATACCCCCAAACACCTCACCCTGCCCCTCCCCACACATACCCCCAAACACCTCACCCTGCCCCTCCCCACACATACCCCCAAACACCTCACCCTGCCCCTCCCCACACATACCCCCAAACACCTCTCCCTGCCCCTCCCGCACACATACCCCCAAACACCTCACCCTGCCCCTCCCCCACACATACCCCCAAACACCTCTCCCTGCCCCTCCCCCACACATACCCCCAAACACCTCACCCTGCCCCTCCCCCACACATTCCCCCCAACACCTCACCCTGCCCCTCCCCCACACATTCCCCCCAACACCTCACCCTGCCCCTCCCCCACACATTCCCCCCAACACCTCACCCTGCCCCTCCCCCACACATTCCCCCCAACACCTCACCCTGCCCCTCCCCCACACATTCCCCCCAACACCTCACCCTGCCCCTCCCCACACATACCCCCCAACACCTCACCCTGCCCCTCCCCACACATACCCCCCAAACACCTCACCCTGCCCCTCCCCCCTTTCCCCAGATCTCCTAATCACACCATCCACTCCAGGTGGGTGGGGGAGATGGTGTGTGACTGAGATGTGCTCGAGTTGGAAACACAGTGGAAATATCAAATACTTGGGGCATGGGATTTATGTGAGAATGGTAATGTTTATGAGAGGTTTGTAAAGCAAGTTTGTGTTTTACACAGGGGGTGGTAGGTGTCTGGAACACATCTGCCAGGGAGGTGGTAGAAGCAGAGACAACAGCAACATTTAAGAGGCATTTAGACAGACACATGAACCAGCAGGGAATAAAGGGATATGGACCACGTGCAGGCAAAAGGGATTAGTTTAGAATGGCTTCGTGGTTGGTGCTGACCAGATGGGCTGAAGGGCCTGTTCCTGAGTACTGTTCTCTGTTCTATATGTTTTTAGAAAGTCTGCATTTATATATCACTGCCTCGCCCAACCTTCCCATTGAGACCAACAACCACCTTGAAGCTCTCTCCTAACTCAGCCACACATGAAAGCCAACACCTTTTTCACCATAACCACTGAGTGGATCATATTCAACATCATAAAGTACAATAAATAAGGTGGTTTGCAGCAATGGTCCCCACACTGAGGAGCAGTTTGAACACCAACACTTTCATATGAGAAACTAGTGATACTGACACAAACACAGCTTCAAGACGGAGCTTGGTCAGTGTACGATGGGGTGGGAAGGATCTGTGAGAGGACAGGTTTACTTGGGAAGATGCAGATTGTGGAGACAGTGTCAGTGTGGGTCTGAGAGATGATTGAGACAGAGTTAGAAAGGTCCAGAGATGTAAAAGGGCATCGAGAAGGGAGAACAAAATGCACAGCCACTCACGGTAAATTGACTACCATCTCCAGACCCACGAGGAGAATATCGTTCTGGGAGATTCCTGGCCTGAGATCTAGCTCCTTGACAATGCATTTTCGCTGGAAAGGTAAAGCATAACGATAAGCCATTTGGTTAGAAAGAGACACAACAAGGAAAGAGGGATTGTCAGAAATTCCTGGAGGGAGACAGGGAGGAAGTAACCAGGACCTGCATCAAATTGCTGGACTGCCCTTTACAAGCCCCTCCTGAAGTTGACAGCCATTGGCTTTGTACCCCCAGGTCTGAGGAGGTAATACGTCTGCCTCGAACCCCAGAGACTGGGGTTAAATTCTCCCTTTAAAGCTCCGAGTGTCACATACGGACTAACCCTCCAGCGCAGGCCAGAGGGAGTGCTGCACTCTCAGACGTGAGACTTGAAACTAAGTGCCTTATCAGACCATTCAGCGTCTCTTCTCCCACAGCCCAGCAATCCAATAATGAACCAATTTCACTCAGAAATTAATTATTGAATTAGTTTCCACCATCCCTTCAGGCAGCACGATCCAAATCAGAACATTAAAGCAACTTAGCACCCTGCTGTTTTATTTCTGACAATGATCTGAAATCTCGGAGTCTCTCTGGTTACTGGAAGCAATTTGCCCTCGTCAAGTCCATTAAACTCCTTATGTAATTTGATTTATAAATAAGCTTTTTCAACATCTAAAAACCTCCTGTTCCAAGGAGAACAGGCCTTGTGTCTCCATCCTGTTAGGATTTGGAATACTGAGTACAGTTTTTGTTTTGATGGTTAAGGAAGGATGTATTTGCACTGGAGGGAGTGCAGCGAGATTGATCGCTGGGAGAAATGCGCATTATATTGGGCTGATATTGTCTGGAATCGAGAAGAATGAGAGGGAATCTCGCTGAACTATAAAATATTCTGAAAGGAGTAGATGCTGAGAGATCAGTTCCATTGGCCGGGGAACCAAAATCACAGTCTCATGATGAGAAGCAAATCATTCAGAACGGAGTGTGAGGAGGAACTTCTTCACACAGATAGGTACAAATCCTTGGCAGTATCTACCCCAGACAGCTGTGGCTGCTCAGTCAGTGAAGATATTTGAGGCTGAGACAAAGAGATTTTTGGTCTCTCAGGGTTTCGAAGGAAGTGGGGAGTGGGCAGGAAAGTGGGGGTGAAGCTCAGGATCATCCCCAGTCGTACAGAATGATGGAGCAGTCTCAATGGGCCGAATGGTCTATTCGTGTTTCCATTACTTGTAAATTTGCATGAGGGCAGCTCTTTCCTGAAGAGCAGCCCTTTCCGATCATGCAGGAGCCCATGAGATTTAAACTGGACAAAACAGCCAGGGAGTAAACACACAACTGTCCTCACTTTAACCAGAGACGCCTCAAAGGGCAAAATCTGAGGTACCCACGGTGGGCTGGTCTAATTACTCAGTGAACCGATAGGAAGAGCTGATTGCTTATCTATCAGGATGGAAACATGACTGGATATCATCAGAACACAGTGAAGCAGAGGTTTTAATCGTACCAGAGATTGTCTGATTACACCAGGCAGCTCACTGAGAAAACGGATCAGCTCCAGAAACGCCAAATCTGCTGTTTGCTCTCGGAGAGTAGCACAATCTGCACCCCAGGCCACGTTTCCCAAAGAGCTGAGAATGAGGAAGAGAAGGCAGCATTAGGGTAGGGTCTCAAGTCCTGTTCATCACCTTCCCAGCAACACTGAGCACAGCTGGAGACAGCTTTTCTGTGGCGGGGTTTAATCCCTCACCCTGTCCTGAAGGCAAAAAGTGGATCACTCAGGAGCAGTTGAGTTGAGAGTTCAAGTCTGCCTCTGTGGAGACATTCTAATGTGACCAAGAGTGTGCTGCCCTATCAGAGGAACAGTTTCCATGTGACATTATAAAGCTGCTCCATTAGAGCAAAATGCACCCTCTCTGAACCCACAATCCTGGCTAATGTGAGACAGGGCAAGGTCTCAGCAATTGACCAGTCATAACTGATCATAACTGCAACCTCTAAGGCCGAGGGGCCTGTACTGCGCTGTAACATTCTATGTTCTAGAACATAAATCCTTCTTACAAATACTCACAGCCAGTTATACTCACTGAAAGGAATGCTCAGTTATGTTTGAAGCTGCTTGAATCTTTTTGAAAATAAATTGAGCCTGGAATAAAGGAAAATATTATAGGTGCTTATTCTGAACAGCAACTTAATACAGTTCATGTCCAATAACCACAGGGCAAATTACAGACACTGAGCACCCATCCAAAAAAACAGTGAATCACCCAGGAAAGGTTAATAAAAAACAGGTTTAAAAACCTGGGTTAATGAGGGAAAAGGTTTGCAAATTTCCTCTCCATCCTTCTAATGCAAATGAGATCCGGAAACCATCTTTGTTCCACTCTAATAACCATCTTTGGGAGGTGAGATAACTCGCCTAGGGCCACACATTCACCATCTCATGTGACTTTGGAAAAAGAATAGAGGAATGAGGAAAGAAACAGACAGGAGGAAAAGAAGAATTAAGATCCAACTACAAACATCTCCTTGAGTTCTCTGCCTGAAACAGGTTCCAAATCCAACCCAGACTGGAACTGGGGATCGAACACCATGTTATTGGCACCAATTAGATTCACACCAGACATCCAGCTAACTGAACTAACCAAGGAGCTGGAATTGCTGAGGCAGTACACATGTTTACACTGGTAATGGTAGAGGCTCCAATGTTCCTTCCTAATTTCATAGCATCCCTGTGGAAACAGGCCATTCTTCCCAACAAGTATCCCATCCAGACCCATTCCCCTACCTCATTACTCTACATTTCCCATGACTAATGTAACTAACCTAACACCCCTGAACACTATGGGCAACTTAGCATGGCCAATTCACCCGAACCTTCACACCTCTGGACTGAGGGAGGAAACTGGAGCAAACTCATGCAGACATGGGGAGAACATCCAACCTCCACACATACAGCGCCCAAGGGTGGAATTGAACCTGGGACCCTGGCGCTGTGAGGCAGCAGTGCTAACCACTCTGAGTCACCATCTCTGCCCAGGAACCTCTCCCATTCTTACTGTCGACCATTGGTATGCTTTGGAAGGATTTACAATTTGACCCTCAACTTGCCTGACTGGTATGAACTTAGCCATGAATTGCTGGATTGGAAGTTGAACCCAGAGCTTCTGGCTTAGAAGCAGGGATGCTATCCACTGTGTGACCTGACGTCCTTAAAAGATAGACATGCTGTAATAATGCAGGAAATCCAACTGGAAAAACACTATGTTTATTGTTAAACACCAAAATAGGGCCATACTCAAGACGTACGTAACCTTGCCCCAGCATCAGGCAGACAGTTCTGCAGACTATCCCTGGGTTGGCTTTATTCTTTTTTAAAATTTCACCTATTTTTCTAATCAACCTGTTCAGACATTTTATTACACACCTCTGGAACAGGTGGGACTTGAATGTGGGTCTCTCAGTTCAGAGGTAGGGACACTACCACTGCACCACAAGAGCTCAGGTGTGGAGTTCCAGCCAGGCAGACCATGCCTGTTACCATGGGAACTCCAACTCGACCAGCTCCACAGGGAGATTAATCCATGATGCCCCATGAACATTGTCGGGGTTATCACAAAAACCATTAGTCTTCTGCTGACCCACATCATTGAATGAAATAAACCAATGGACAGAGAGAGCTGGGTTGATCAAGAGATCTCTGGCACTCTGCAAGAGGGGGAGAATGGTGTTCTGGAGCTCCCACTCGTACTGACCTGCTGTGGTGACCATGTCCAGTTCTTAAAGAGGCTGAGGTTTCTCAGGACAGATTCAGAATCAAACACCAGGTCTTTCAATGGGACAAATGGAACCAGACAGCCAAACTGGGCCAGCTTGCTCCCATCATCCCTGTTCACAGTCTGGAAAAAGAACACCAACATTTTTGTTAAAGAAGCAAGTAGGTTTACTGCTGCTGTTAGTACAGTCAGCAAACCTACAGTGTGAGGCACTTCAGAACCATGTACTTTCAGCATTTACTCCTCCTTCCCTTTCCCTGCGGTTCTCATGGTCTCTTACCATCTGCTAAGCTATGGTTTTTCACGCTGGGAAGGCACAGAGAAAGGTGAAGAGAGAGAGTGAGAACACGTGTCCACAATGGAGTCAGAGCTATTCCAACAGACACAGGGGCACTGAAAGCCCTATATTAGTGGACAGCTTGTTCCCTCACCAGTGTTCGTTCATATGATGTGAAACTTTGTTCAATTAATGTTTGCTACTGTTAATTTTGAAATGTGTTCTGACTGCTGGGAGACTGAACATAACAGAAATACATATTTATTATTAAAAGTGTAAGACATTTGGTTCAATAACTGACAAAGTGTAAATGAAGCAAAACAAAACAAGGGTTAATTCAAAAGGGAATTTTTGGAGATCCTGTGTCATTTTCAAGTAACAGGGACATTTGGGTAAAGATCGCAAAAGTAGAATAAAAATTCTTGGTAACATTAATTTAGAGTTGGATAGTTGTTCAGTTTATTTCAATCTGATCCGAAGCTTGGGTCTTCACTTTGGAAAAAAGGCCAATAAAGTAAAGCACTTACTGTCACTTTAATAAAATTACATTGGAGAATGAAGATTCTTTTTTAAAATCTCTTGATACAGTAAGAGACACAAATAGAAAGACATGGGCAGACGGGTACAGAGGAGAGATGGGGACATAGCAATGTATAACACATCATAATCCTTCAAATTCAAATCCAAATAGAGTGCAACCTAATGATGTTGTAGTACTGTCAGGACTAATGCCCGAGATACGCCAGTTCAAATCCCACCATGGCAATTCTTAAATTCAAATGACTATTACATCTGGAAAACGTGCTAGACTCATTAACAATGATTATGAAACTACATGATTATTGGAAACACTCACCCAGTTCACTAGTGCCCTCAAAGGAAGTAAATCTGCTGTCCTTACTATGTCAAACCTATATGTGACTCCAGATCCACAGCAATGTGGTGGACTCTGAAATGGCTGAGCAAGGAGCTTGGTGTCATCAGGACTGAGGGTGCTCTTACACCACACGGACCAGAACCGTACAAGGCAGCAGTTCACCACCACTTTCTCCAGGGCAGTTATGGGATGGGAATTAAGTGCTGGCCCAGTGATGCCCACATCCCCATGAGTGAATAAAAATAAATCAGTCAAAAAGTCTGGCGCTGGAAAAGCACAGCTGGTCAGGCAGCATCCGAGGAGCAGGAGACTCGACGTTTCGAACACAAGCCCTTCAACAGACATAAATCAGTGTTGGGGTTCTCAGATTGTATGTGAGTTTCTGCTCCTCATTCATGTCAATTCTTTACCAGAGGCAGTGGCAGAGAGGTAATGTCACCAGACTAATAACCGAGAATGCAGTCTAATGTTCTGGGGGCAAGGGTTCGAATCCCATCGTGACAACGGGTGAAATTTGAATTCAATAAAAATCTGAAATAAATAGCAACCAAGTAGCCATTGTTGGGAAACCCCATCTGGATCACTAACATCTTTTAGGGAAGGAAATCTGTCATCCTTACCCAGTCTGGCCTACATGTGACTCCAAACCCACAGCAAAGTGGTTGACTCATAACTGCCCTCTGGGCAATTGGAAATGGGCAATAAATACTGGCCTAGCCAGGGACGCCCTCATCCCGTGAACAACTAAAGAAAAAAAAAATGTAAAGAGGTCCGGCCCCATTCATTACCATCCTGCTCCCTCACCTTGACCAGAGACAAAGAAACTGTAGATGCCAGAATTCAAAATAGACAGGCAGGAGGCTGGAAGAACACAGCAAGTCAGGCAGCATCAGGAGGTGGAGAAGTTGATGTTTCGGGTGTAACCCTTATTCAGGACTGGGGGTGGGTGTAAAGGGAGCTGCAGATAAAGGCAGTGGCAGGGGCAGGGTGGTGAGGTGGGGATAGGTGAATGAAACAGAATCATACAAAGAGCTGGCACCTACCCGCACAGCTTCCAGTATGACAGCTTTCTGAGTCGCAGTCAGCTGGGACAGGAATGGGGTGAAACACGGACACGCACTGGCTACAACAGAGGCTGAAATATTTCTCAGCACCGAGGAACTGAAGCCAGGCAGAAAATGAGCAAACTGGCAAATTACATCCACAGTCACCTAGAAATATATAAGAAGCAGTTCTTATTAAATAATGACACATGTGTTATAACACAAGGTTTGTGAAGGTTTGTAGCTCAGGTTGAGGTTTAGGGTGTAGGTTTGCTTGCTGAGCTGTAGGTTTGATATCCAGACGTTTGGCTAGGTAACATCATCAGTAGCGACCTCCAAGTGAAGCGAAGCTGTTGTCTCCTGCTTTCTATCTATTTAGAGATAAACAGACAGCAGGAGACAACAGCTTCGCTTCACTTGGAGGTCGCCACTGATTATGCTAGAAGTGTAAAGCTAAGATACATTATCCACCATTGCACATTGGTCATATTTTGTGAGGATCTCTTCATATAAATTCTTTCTATTTTTATTGTGGGAATTCCATGTAAACTATGTATTTACAACTTGCATTCTGTGTTGGCACTGACAGAACACCTGGACGCACAGGTCTAATGTACAGAACCTCTGAGAACTCCTTTTCCACAACTGTTGTTAGTTTACCTACTTAACCCGAAATAACAAGATCAACACATAACCAATTTATTAATCAGACAAACTGAACAACCATAATTTCATTACCCTAGGAGTGTTTGATAGGGGACAGTGCAGAGAGAATTTTACCCTGTATCTAACTCTGTGCTGTCCCTGTCCTGAGAGTGATGGAATTTGATGGAAAATTGAATCAGATACTTACATTAATAT